>NC_088216.1:56194424-56495138 GCF_036934945.1 Oncorhynchus masou masou | reverse complement strand
ACATGCATTGACTCAGGGGTGTGAATACTTATGTAAATTAGATATTTTTGCATCTCATTTTCAATAGATTTGCGAGAGATTCCTAAAAACATGTTTTCACTGTCATTATGGGGTATTGTGTGTAGATGGGTGAAGAAAAACAATATTCAGTCCATTTGTTATTCAGGCTGTAACACAACAAAATGTGAAATAAGTTAAGGGGTATGAATACTTTCTGAAGGCACTGTAGGTGTGGTTTTGTTTCTGTTTCCTTTCATTTCCTCTTCCACCTTCGCTCCTCTCTCCTGGAGGGATAGGTGCTTCTCTCTCGCGCGTTGTGGTATCCACTCCTCCTGCCTGTCGTCTTCTTCTGGTGGGGTGCTGGTGTCAGGCACTTGCGCGTCCGCGCTTTTGATCAGTGGGTTTGTGTGTGTGTTACCGTTTGTGTTTTGTGTCATGGTGTTTTGTTCTGTGTGTGATCCTACCCCGTTACAGATATGTAACAGAATTTGTGGACCTGGGGAATGTCTCGGCGCTGAGAACGTTCAGGGTTCTCCGAGCATTGAAAACTATTTCTGTCATTCCAGGTGAGACTCCCATTTACATACTAAGGCTGAGCTTATTTTGATTTCTCATGAATTGGATTCGCATCATTTCTTATTACTTTAGACTCTTAAAGAGGATGCATCAGAAATGATACCTGTTTTGTTTACTTTTTATTTTTCAAACAATCAAAAATGGTAGCAATACATTTTTGATAGGCTTAGCAGTCTGCTTGCGGTCTTGTGGTGTTAAGTGGAAAAAGTGGCCCTGATATGACATACTAAAAGACAAACAGCCTAAAATAAGTGGGTGGGATACACATCAAATTTCGTATTATTATTTTAATAGTAGTCTCCCTCAAAGTGACATTAACAGCCTCATACAATATATTGACACCAGATAGTATGGGTAGGAGCCCAAGGTTTCCCCCAGGTAAAACTTCAGGGCCTCGTTGAAAACCCTCCCTTGGTTAGGGAAAACTCAGTCTTAGTATGAGGAACAGTAGAAATTATTATTATATTGATCAAATATTTTTTTAAACTAAAGAATAGTTATTATTATTTGCCATCTTAACCTCAAAGTCAAAGTGATATACAAGGGTTTCACACTCACACATTGTATTTGTAAGCATTTCTTATTTAGACCATGCATGAGTAACTCTTCAGACTTCAGAGAGGTTCGATTCACTGTCCAACATAGAGTGATAATGTGTTCATAGCCACCAACTGAATGAATATACAGTATCATTCAAAAGTTTGGACACACCTACTCATTCAAGGGCTTTTCTTTATTTGTACTATTTTCTACATTGTATAATAATAGTGAAGACATCAAAACTATGAAATAAGACATATGGAAACATGTAGTAACCAAAAAAGGTGATTGTGTTTCTTCAAGAGTGTGCAAGCTGTCATCAAGTTAAAGGGTGGCTACTTTGAAGAATTTCAAAATCTAAAATATATTTGAAACACTTTTTTGGTTTCTACATGATTCCATATGTGTCAATTCATAGTTTTGATGTCTTCACTATTATTCTACAATGTAGAAAATAGTACAAATAAAGAAAAACCCTTGAATGAGTAGGTGTGTCCAAACTTTTGAATGATACTGTATATTCATTCATTTGGTGACTATGAACACATTATCACTCTCTGTTGGACAGGTACTGTCCACAGGGAACTTTTGACTGATACTTTTAACTGGTACTTTTAACTGGTACTGCAGGTGAATGCATAATGTTTAGGACATTTGATTAGTTTGGGTTCAAATTTCTACCTTAGTTGTTGTCACAATCTTAATCACTGATGTATCTATGCCACAGACTTAAAACACATCACGTTTCTGTATGAAAAAAATTGTCCCCTGACAATAACGGAGCACTCTGAAGAACATTTCATTTCTTAAGACTGCCAAGCCTAGTTTGACAACACATTATACGCTGCATGAAGCTTTTCAAGATACCTGCTTTTTTATCTTACAACTCTGGCTTTTAAGGAGCTTCTTTACTTTGAATTCCATTCAGATATGACTATAGCAGTGAATCCTGAATGTGGACTTCTCGTTTCTGTTTATCCTGGGAAAATAAGGCATAAACACAACAGAGAAATGAATTAAAGGACATAAACACAGTGATATGCAAATACATTGGAGATCCAACTAAAGGCTCTTTCTCTGGGGGAGTTGAGATATTGGCACAGGGGCAGTTTATACATTGCACCATTGGAAGTGTTGGATTGTAAATCAGTTAGGTTTTATGTAACACACACCACACTGACTCATTATTTGTTCCCAGTATCTGTTAGCCTTTTGAGATTTTGTAGTAACTTCAACTGCAGTACACTCTAATGGTGCAAAAGTGTTGTTGAACAAGTGTCTGGGGCAGGACTGAATGTGAATTTGTGCATAAAATACATCTAGTCCAGTAAGTAGTGTTGGCTCAGTCTCCAGTGTAGGCCTCTGATCTAAAGGGGCCCCAGCCTAAAAAGCTCACCCAGTGGAGATCACACCACACAGCACCAGTGGGACATGATGGGGGTGCCTAGGATGGGAACCATTCTAACCATGGGAACCAAGCTAAGTCACCATTCCGGTTGCCAGACAGACAGGTGATGATGACATGGAGTCAATTCCTTTAGCCTTGGCGTTTAAATGACCTGCATGCAACCTGTCATTTCTTCTTGTCCCCCTAACCCTTGTCCCCCTAACCCTTGCCTCCCTCACCTGTCCTCTCTTCTCTTCTCACTTCTTCCTCCTCTGACTGAGCCCAGTCCTACGCTCTCTCTTCGTTGTGCTGTGCTGCTGTGTTTGGTCAATCTGGTGGATATTTAGTAGTTGTTTCCATATATTTTATATGAGAGTGGCCCTACTGTTTCCAAGGATGTTCTACACTGCCTGTGAAACCCGGACTTGAACAGAAAAATAATATGAGGGCATCTAAATGACATAAAACATTTATTCACTTAATGTTATAAATTAACATAAACAATTCCTAAATTGGTATCCCTCCACAACTACATCACCCATTAGGTTTTAGAATCATTTTGATGTAGCCTGCCTCAGTGTAATTTTGTTGATTTAGAACATTTGAGGAGTATTCTGATCGTCACTGAAGTGTGTCAGTCTTATGGAAATCTCATGTAGGGGCAGTCTCAATGTTGTTGTGTTTCTATGTTGTGGTGTTTAAGGTGCCTGAATATCTGACCATCTTCTGGCTGTTTTGTATGTGTCTTTAATTATTGTGCTATTGTTTGACGTAGTTATTAAGGATCCTATTCTCGCTATAATTTAGTTCAATATGACTTAACAGTAACTAACAATATGGAACACAATCACCATTGAGGTATCAAATTGTTTGACTTGAATACATCATTTCTTCATGGAAAATAGAGGAAAATATATCAACCATAAGCATTATTATTATTATTACACATACGCCTGCAGTTTAGAATACTTCTGTTATACCTGTCCAAATCTAGATGTTGGTAATTCAAAACACAGCAAGAGTTTTGGTTTGATGTTAACTTGACCAAATGCACTTTTATGAGATGGACTACTGTACTACCACTGTATTACTACTATATAAACTCTGTACAAATAATTCATAGCTAAGCTTGTACTTTCCAGCAATGCCCATTTCTCTTTGTTTGTGTGTATGTATGTGTGCTTGTGTGTTTTATATGTATGTGTGTACACAAACACATACATACGTGTGTGTGTGTGTGTGCACGTATGTGTGTGTGTGTGAATGCATATGTCCGGTTCCTCCCCCCAGGACTCAAGACCATCGTCGGTGCTCTAGTTCAATCGGTGAAGAAATTGTCAGACGTTATGATCCTCACGGTCTTCTGTCTCAGTGTCTTCGCCTTGATTGGACTACAGCTCTTCATGGGCAACCTGCGGCAGAAATGTGTCATCTGGCCAATCAACTCCACTGAGAACTTCCTGGCCAATGGCAGTAAGGGCTTCGACTGGAACGAATACATCATGAGCGAGAGTGAGTCCGACACATGGCCAAAAGATGTGTGACACTGAGACAGAAGACCGTTTCGACTTATAACATTTGAGCTGAGTTTGAGTTAGGGGTGCCAGGTAGGCCGTGCCTACCAGAGAATCTGATCAAATGTCTCTTTTAGTTAATTGGTCGATCGCATCTGTTTGTCTGTCATAGTCTAAAATAAACACTGTAATGGAAAACTTAAGGTTACTTTCGTAACCCCGGTTCTCTGATAATAGAGTGAGGTATCTCACAATGAAAGATGTCTCTTAAGGTGGATCACTATGGAGGCTCAGATCACACAACATCTGTCGGAACTGCCTTCTGGTCATTTACAAGCATATATTTCGCCCTACATGCTTGCAAACAGGGAAGCGTGGTGAGATGCCTCACTCTACTATCAGACAACCCGGGGATACAACAGTAACCTTAAAGGGACACTTCGGGATTTTGTCAATGAAGCCCTTTATCTACTTCCCCAGTCAGATGAACAAGATGATACCATTTTTATGTCTCTGCGTGTAGTTTGAAGGAGGTTTCTAACTAGCGTTAGCACAATTGCTAATTAGTGTTAGTCTATGACTTCCAGTCATTGCGTTAACACTAGTTAGCATTGGCTTACGAAAATACCTCTATCTTCCTTCATACTGGACACAGAGACATAAAAATGATATCCACAAGATTATCTGACGCTGGGGTAGTAGATCAAGGGTTTCATTGCCAAAATCTTGAAGTATCCCTTTACGTTCTCTTTGAAATATTAGTTTTGGTAGCTCATAATGGGATATAGCCCACTACCGTTTCACAGATATGCTCTCCGAAGCCAAAACAGTCCCGACAGTATCACCCCTCAGAGGCTCCGACACTGAGGAACGTATGTGCCAGGAAGGCGCAGTGACCTCCAGTCAGTAAAACCTCATAAAGGTATTCACCTATTCAATATTGTTTGAAACATTAGTTTTGGACTGATGCCCAACTGAGCATTCTACTCAATGCATCGTCAACGAGCGCTGATGAAGATTTTAGCAAAAGTGCATTCAAAAGGAGGTGAAAAATTGGTAGGAAAACCTTTTATCTTGCTAACATTAGTATTGCTAGCTATTTATGATTAACTTTGCTAGCTAATGACAACATTGCCATCTGTCTAAAGTACATTTGATGACATGATAATGCTGGCAAAGTTGTTTCCTACTAAATATTTGACTACTTTAGTAATGTCATCGTATTTCCAGGCCCTGTAGTGTAATTTAGCCTCCGGTCCAGAATGACTGGGCTCATCATGACTTTAGGGCACCACTATTGCACTGCCGGTATAGGGCAGTTTGAGAACGGTTAAAGAACGTTCATGGGCCCTTAGGCTAATATGACAGCCTCCATTATCCAATGGAATAGCCGTTGACGAGAGAGGGGCCTACCCGTGTGGAGAGGTGCCCAGGAGACAAAGAGCTGGTTGCTCCTCCGTAAAGCCCTCATCATGTCAATGTACAGTAGGTGCGTAAATCGCGTAATGGACATAAACAATTGAGACGCTCTTCTTCTGTGGAAGAAAAATTAAAAAGCTCCAAAGTGAGGCTATTACACGCATTGCTGACTTTAGGCACAAAGGTGGGGTTTTGCTGTAAGGTAACCTTGGATAACCCTGTGGCAAATTGCAGGCACGAGTGGTGGACTGACAGTGCAAACAGCTCACTCACTCACTTTGTGGACATAAAGGCTATGATAAAGTGGTTTGAAAGAGAGAGCTCAATGCATTCCAGTAGCTCAAATGGCTGCTCTGAAGTAGCCTCATGCACATGACCCAAAATGGGAATAAAGGATTTGGCACTGGGCGTAAGCGACGTGCACCCTTCATAAAACGACATATCACATGCCACTTCATTATACAGTGAGCGTGTGGAAAGGGCCCTGGCACTCTGTATGGTCTAAAAATTTACACTTAGTGGCAGGCCTTGCATGGGCCAACATGTCCAGATGGGGATGGAAAATCTCTCTGTTCTCTTGGGTTAGTAGACCTCTCCTTAACGGGAGCTGCTAGGGCTAGCATTAACTCCGCTAACCAGCGCTTGCTTGGCTATCGCTTCTGGTGAGCCAGTTGATAGACGCCAGTGCTGTCATGCCATCCGTCCTGAAAAGGATGTGACAACGCTGCAGAAAAGGCAGAGAATGGTATTCATATGAGCATGCCGGAACCCTGTAGGTCCATCCGGTACCGTTCAGTCCTCCTGGACTGCCCCCAACCCTATGGGTGGTGAATATCTCCCCATTACTCTCCCTATACACACCAGCGTAGTGTCTGGGGCGAGAGGTGACGGGTCTACTCTAATGACGGAGAGCCCTTTGACTCAGATTAAGGGGACGATGGGACATAATCATGGGCTATTTTGTCTCATACTGAAAAGTCCCTCATCGTTAGTGACCCAACTGGAATGCTGAGAGAGTGGGGGCCATCCACCCTACACTGTAATGGAAAACTGTAATTTATACGTTCATTTGGGGTATTATCAACATTAAAATACTGTGAAACGTTTAACTGCAGCATACTGTAAATTTTGGTGCATTGTGGGAAAATGTTGTGGGTGGTGGGAAAGAATTGCTGTATTTCAAATGGTACTGTAATTCCACCCCACAGAATACAGTAACGCGCTGAATTTTTGGAGCACCAAAAACATTTTGACCGCTAGTGGGTGCATGGTATTGTTGTATCTGTCTCATTAACATATTTTGAGGAGTGCCTTATAAGAGGCTATATTGCGTGGTTAGAATGCTCCATGTATAGGGGACAGATTGAAGTGGCAACAAGTCTTAAACCTGTACAGGTTGAGCACTTTGCTATGTTCTTTTGGTCTGTTTTGCTCTGTAGTTGCTGCCAGTTTGGAAGCCTTTGTTAAGGCATCTATAAGTGCAAGTGATATAAAACACCAAATATTCATTGATAGGGCAGAGCGGTGTAAGTTGAGCAAAAGTTTTAGTTGTGCCACCCCTTGTTTCTAGGAAACCATACACAGAATTAATCATTCGGCCGAATATTTAGGAAGAGGTATATCATTTGATGAAGTCTGTGGAGGAAGAAACCACATAGAAAAAGTGGTAAGCAAGTTAGGTCCAAAGAACTTATTTGAACAAAGTTAAAATAATTGATTGTGTTATAGGTTTCATGATGCTTGAATCTAAAGCAAAGTAGATTGTTTTAGATTGTTTCATAAATCAGTTGGGGTCTCTATAAGCTACAATATATGGTCCTAAACCTAGTATGAAAGTGCATCCTTGTATCTGTGTGGGCTAATGTAGTCAAAATGTTTGCCTTGGGGCCAGTTGAGCCAGTGGCCACTATACCATACAAATTATGATTATATTTTGTCTGTTTTATGCATAGTATGCATAGTATTTTTGCAATATGGCATGCATATGAACTCAACATTTTTATTGTTACAGAGCAGACATCATCATGCCCTGTGTATATAGAAATGTAAAATAAGCAGGGGTCTAGCCCCCTTAGAGGTTCTCCAGAGAGCAGCCAAGGAAGTGAGAGAAGGGATGAAGTCCATTCGAGCAGCAGCAAGGGATGAATAAATAGACTGGATGACACTGAAGAGGTACATTGACAAAAAAAGAAAAGAATATGTATCTGTGCGAAAGAGAGGCTATGAGAGAGTAGCAGAGGAACACAAGGTCTTATCTGATGACATGGAGTCTGAGCTTCCTAAATATATCAAGAATTTCGCAGACCAGTTTCATGGGCTTAGTAGCCTCAAATGCAGAGAACGTTTCTACGAATTGGCACATCGAAACAACGTCCCTGTCCCAGACATCTGGTCAAGAAATGGAAGGGTAAGTGATATTGAACTGAGAGATCTATATCTGAATGTAGGCATACATTTAAGATTAACAATATACCAAAACCCATTCCACAAATTAAACTTTGACCTACCAGCACTATGACCCACTGTCACAGGACTCCATCACCCACGTACCCCAAGGCGGCTCAACTTACCCTGTCCTTTTACGCGACTTACCCCATATCCGGGGTAAGTTGCCCCAAGAGACCACTTTTTTGTACAAGCTATGTTTTCAAAACTGTTATGTTTACATGAATTCTGATTATTTCCAGGGATACACAATATCCTGAAATATATGTAGATATCTTTGTTAGAAAGAAAATATATTTCCCTTGACATAGTGACTCTGAATGTAAGAAATGGCTCAGCTTACCCCACTCTCCCCAATGCTGTAATATGTAAACGCATTACCTAGCAGCCAACCTGCTTGCACCAATTCCGTGTAATTACAGTAAAATACTGTGAAATACAAACCCCTCCCCTCAATGTATTTCATTCATTCACTCATTATGATTATGGTAGCATTTACTTTTTCACAGTATTATACAGTCAATTCTACGGTATTGTACTGTGTGTCATTACATAGTGCTTGCTTACATACTGTATTTCGATTACAGTAGCTGTACTGCAATATGAAATACAGAAATGTACTTGCCACTGAGCTGCCTGTAAGTTACTGTCAAATTCACTCCCTCGCCTTTACAGTGTAGTAAGCCCCCTGTGGAAGAGCAGGGCACTGGCGAAATGATGTCACTCATCTGTCTCAAAAGGACAAAGGATAAATCTGACCACCCAGATATTCTATTCAGGAGCATTTGAACAGCTACAGTGCCTTTAAAAAATATTCATACCCCTTAACTTATTCTACATTTTGTTGTATTACAGCCAGAATTCAAATGGATTCAAAGTGAAAACATGTTTGAAGACATTTTTGCGAATTTATTGAAAATGAAATACAGAAATATCTCATTTATTTAAGTATTCACACCCTTGAGTCAATACATGTTAGAAACAACTTTGGCAGTGATTACAGCTGTGAGTCTTTCTGGGTAAGTCTCTAAGAGCTTTGCACACCTGGATTGTACAATATTAGCCCATTATTATTTAAAAAACTCTTCAAGCTCTGTCAAATTGGTTGTTGATCATTGCCGGACAACCATTTTCAAGTCTTGCCATAGAATTTCAAGCAGCAATTTCAAGCAGATTTAAGTCAAAACTCGGCGATGCAGGAACATTCACTGTATTCTTGGTAAGCAACTCCAGTGTAGATTTGGCCTTGGGTTGTAGGTTATTGTCTTGCTGAAAGGCGAATTCCTCTCCCAGTGTCTGGGCAAAAGAAGACTGAACCAGGTTTTTCCTCTAGGATATTGCCTATGCTTAACTCCATTCCATGTATTTTTTATCCTAAACAATTCCCCAGTGCTTAACGATTACAAGCATACCATAACATGATGCAGCCACCAATATGTTTTAAATATGGAGCGTGGTACTCAGTAATGTGTTATATTGGATTTTCCCCAAACATAACACTTTGTACTCAGGGCAAAAAGTGAATTGGTTTGCCACATTTTTTGTGTCTTGTTGCAAACAGGATGCATGTTATTCTGTACAGGATTCCTTCTATTCACTCTGTCAATTAGGTTAGTATTGTGAAGTAACTACAGTGTTGTTGATCCATCCTCAGTTTTCTGCTATCACAGCCATTAAGCTCTGTAACTGTTTTAAAGTCACCATTGACCTGGCTTCCTTCCCTTCCGGCAACTTAGGAAGAACGCTTGTATCTTTGTATTGACTCGGTGTATTGATACACAATCCAAAGTGTGTATCCAAAGTGTAATTAATAACGTCACCATGCTCAAAGGGATATTCAGTGTCAGCTTTATTTTTATTTTTACCCATCTACTAATAGGTGTCCTTCTTTGTGAGGCATTGGAAAACCTCCCTGGTCTTTGTGGTTAAATCTGTGTTTCAAATTCACTGCTCGACTGAGGGACCTTACAGATTATTGTATGTGTGGGGTACAGAGATGAGGTAGTCATTCAAAATGCAGCTCATTATGTGACTAGTTAAGCACATTTTTACTCCTGAACTTATTTAGGCTTGCCATAACAAAAGGGCTGAACACTTATTGACTCAAGATATTTCAGCTTTTAATGTTTTATTAATTTATAAACATTTCTAAAAACATATTTCCACTTTGACATTATGAGGTATTTTGTGTAGGCCAGTGCCAAAACATCTCAACTGTATATATCTGGTCTGTCCGCTATCCAACGAAAAGGGGTTGGTTGCTAGAGCTGCTGTGTTCCACAACACTTGCTCCTGCAATGGGAGGCAGAGCAGGTTACTGTCCAAGTACTTGAGCCAAATCCAAGGTTAAATAGAGACTTGCCGACCCCATTGTAGTGAACCATTACAAAATACTCATGAAAAAGTCAGTGATAGAATGGAAACTTCTCATAAACTCCTTAAATGCACATTGATTTGAAATAACCTCAAACAACTTAGATCTTTGGGTTTTCTTGTATTCACCTAAATTAAATCAGGAAACAATATAATTTCATGACACAAATTGCATCACCTTGTAACACTTTTTTTATCCACTGAAATTATAATATTGGTTCATTTATTAAAGTCGAGTACCTTGGGCATAAAAAATACTCTGGCCAGGTAAGTAATTCAAGTAAACCTACACTGCTGAAAATTGCAAGCTCCTTCCGGTTATACCGGGTGTTCCTGTTCAAACTGGAAATGCTATTTAATAGCATATAATAGCAATCAATATATATATTTTTTTACACGCTTTCAGACTACTACTGTAAATGAGTAAATATACACAGGAATCGAACAGTTATAAAGTAAAAACAGCCACAACCTTTTCAAATTCCCCAGAATTTGGAAAAGATGGAGCTGGAGTGTAGAGCTGCCGTCTTATCGTCTCTTATCCAACCATTTATTTGGATTTGTTTTTTTTGCTTTGTTCGTAACTTGTTTTGTACATAATGTTGCTGCCACCATCTCTTATGGCCGAAAAGAGCTTCTGGACGTCAGAACTGGGATTACTCACCTCAAATTGGACGAGGAGTTCTTCTTCAATGAGTCGGACACAAGGGATAAACTACGGACCCCCGACCAGGCCCAGATCCCCGTGATTTGCTGGAAAAGGAAATGTAGGTTTCGCGGAAACAGATCAGGATGCCTTGTGAGGATCAGGTGACGAGTGGCTAATCTGCCCTTGCCTTCCGTCCTGCTAGCTAACATTCAATCGCTGGAAAATAAATGGGACGAACTAAAAGCAGGTATATACTACCAACGGGACATTTAAAACTGTAATATCTTATGTTTCACCGAGTTGTGGCTGAACGACGAACATACAGCTGGCGGGTTATACACTCTATCGGCAGGACAGAACAGCAGCCTCTGGTAAGACACAGGACGGGGGTCTATGCATTTTTATAAACAATAGCTGGTGCACGATATCTAAGGAAGTCTCAGGGTTTTGCTAGCCTGAGGTAGAGTATCTCATGATAAGCCGTAGACCACACATCTACCGAGAGAGTTTTCATCTGTGTTTTTTTGTAGCTGTTTACATACCACCACAGACCAAATCTGGCACTAAAACTGTACTCAATGAGTTGTATTCCACCATAAGCAAACAGGAAAACGCTCATCCAGTGGCGGCATTCCTAGTGGCCGGGGACCTTAATGCAGGGAAACTTAAATCAGTTTTACCTAATTTCTATCAGCATGTTAAATATGCAACCAGAGGGAGAAAACAATTCTAGACCACCTTTACTCCACACACAGAGACACATACAAAGCTCTCCCTCACCCTCCATTTGGCAAATCTAACCATAACTCTATCCTCTTGATTCCTGCCTACAAGCAAAAATTAAAGCAGGAAGCACCAGTGACTTGGTCTATAAAAAAGTGGTCAGATGAAGCAGATGCTAAACTCAGGACTGTTTTGCTATCACAGACTGGAATATGTTCCGGGATTCTTCCAATGGCATTGAGGAGTACACCACATCAATCACTGGCTTCATCAATAAGTTCATCGATGATGTTGTCCCCTCAGTGACTGTACGTACATACCAAAACCAGAAGCCATGGATGACAGGCAACATTCGCACTGAGCTAAAGGGTAGAGCTGCCACTTTCAAGGAGCGGGACTCTAACCCGGAAGCTTATAAGAAATCCTGCTATGCCCTCCCAACGAACCATCAAACAAACAGAGCGTCAATACAGGACTAAGATCGAATCGTACTACACCGGCTCCAACACTCGTCGGATGTGGCACGGCTTGCAAACTATTACAGACTACAAAGGGAAGCACAGCCGAGAGCTGCCCAGTGACACGAGCTTACCACACGAGCTAAATAACTTCTATTCTCGCATCGATGCAAGTAACACTGAAACATGCATGAGAGCATCAGCTGTTCCAGATGACTGTGTGATCACGCTCTCTGCAGCCGATGTAAGACCTTTAAACAGGTCAACATTCACAAGGCTGCTGGGCCAGACAGATTACCAGGACGAGTACTTTGAGCATGCGCTGACCAACTGGCAAGTGTCTTCACTGACATTTTCAACCTTTCCCTGTCTGAGTCTGTAATACCAACATGTTTCAAGCAGACCACCATAGTCCCTGTGCCCAAGAACACTAAGGTAA
Organism: Oncorhynchus masou masou; assembly: GCF_036934945.1. NCBI lineage: Eukaryota > Metazoa > Chordata > Actinopteri > Salmoniformes > Salmonidae > Oncorhynchus > Oncorhynchus masou. Next base: position 56,482,615 of record NC_088216.1, on the reverse strand, counting down.
CCTACTTAAATGACTACCGACTGGTAGCACTCACATCTGTAGCCACAAAATGCTTTGAAAGGCTGGTCATTATCCCAGGAACCCTAGACCCACTCCAATTTGCACACTGCACCAAAAGATCCACAGATGATGCAATCTCTATTGCACTCCACTCTTCCCTTTCCTATCTGGACAAAAGGAACACCTATGTGAGAATGCTATTCATTGACTATAGCTCAACGTTCAACACCCTAGTGCCCTCAATGCTCATCACAAAGCTAAGGAGCCTGGGACTTAACACCTCCCTCTGCAACTGGATCCTGGACTTCCTGACGGGCTGCACCCAGGTGGTAAGGGTAACAACACATCCGCCAAGCTGGTCCTCAATATGGGGGCCCCTCAGGGGTGTGTGCTTAGTCCCCTCCTGTACTCCCTGTTCACTCATGACTGCACGGCCAGGCATGACTCCAACACCATCATTAAGTTTGTTGATGACACAACAGTGGTAGGCCTGATCTCTGAAAATGATGAGACAGCCTATAGGGAGGAGGTCAGACCTGACCAACCTCTCCCTCAACGTGATCAAGACAAAGGAGATGATTGTGGAGTACAGGAAAAGGAGGACCGAGCACTTCCCCATTCTCATCGACAGGGCTGTAGTGCAGCAGGTTGAGAGCTTCAAGTTCCTTGGCGTCCACATCACCAACAAACTAACATGGTCCAAGCATACCAAGACAGTCATAAAGAGGGCACAACAAAACCTATTCCACTTCAGGGGGCTGAAAAGATTTGACATGGGTCCTCAGATCCTCAAAAGGTTTTACAGCTGCACCATCAAGGCATCCAAACGGGTTGCATCACTGCCTGGTATGGCAACTGCTCGGCTTCCGACCGCAAGGCACTACAGACGGTAGTGTGTACGGCATAGTACATCACAGGGGCCAAGCTTCCTGCCATCCAGAAGCTTCTATACCGGGCGGTGTCAGAGGAAGTCCCTAAAAATGCTCAAAGACTCCAGCCACCCTAGTCATAGACTGTTCTCTCTGCTACCACATGGCAAGCGGTACCGGAGTGCCAAGTCTAGGTCCAAGAGGCTTCCAAACAGCTTCCCCCAAGCCATAAGACTCCTGAACATTGAATCAAATGGCTACCCAGACTTTTTGCAAAGCCCCCCCACCAAACCCCCACCCTCTTCTACGCTGCTGCTACTCTCTGTCATCATCCATACATAGTCACTTAAATAACTCTACCTACATGTTCATAATTACCTGAATTACCTCAACACCGGTGCACCCTGCACATTGTACCCCCTGTATATAGCCCCGCTATTGTTATTTACTGCTGCTCTTTAATTATTTGTTATTCTTATCACTTATTTTTTTTGGGGGGGGGGGGGGGGGGGGTTTCTTGAAACTGCGTTGTTGGTAAAGGGCTTGTAAAACAAACCTAGTTTAGAACAAGGCTGTAACATAACAAAATGTGGAAAAAGTTAAGGGGTGTGAATACTTTCCGAATGCACTGTATAGCAGCCTATATCCTAATTTCGTTTGTCAAACAGGTAGGCTACTTCTTATTTTCTAAATAGGAAGAACTAGACTCTAACACAAAGCCTTCTTGTTGTTAGTGAAGTCAAATTAAAATGAAGAGGTTGAAATTAATTATGCCTACTTTAATTTGCCTACTTTCAGTACCATGAGGTGTCCATTTCTGATTGATTGTGTCGCTAATGCTGCTTCAAGTTCCAGCACCACAATGTAAATTACTCGAATCTAGCTTATTGTGAGGTCATTAACTCTGATAAATACATCATGGGTAAGGAACATATTGTTTTTATTCAAATCAATTATAGTAGTAGCAAGCTATTAAAGTTAACCTCCGGTCCACCTTCTCATCTTCGCGCTCTCCTTCTCAAACTGAACAGAACATAGGCTATTCCGAGCCCAAGACATTGCATTTTTCAGACTAAGCCTAATCAAAAATGATTTTCTGAAGAATTCTTTGACTCTCCTCCTGAACTGCCACTGTAGGCCTACACAGCACCGGGTTGGTAGGGCAGCACAGAAGGTTTTGATCAGCAAGAGCAGAGCAGGCCGGGGCTCAGTTTTAGAATAGCCATTGTCGTGTGTAATGCAGCCTCGTTTTATTCACACCATCCCAGCACCTATCTTAGAAATATAACTTTGCTCTGTGCTTCTCCGAGCATGCACTTCATAGCCAATAGGCTATGGATCAATTGATAAAGACCACACTAAATATCCTATAAGCACACTTGATATTGCGCGCCCAGTAGAGAATCAAAGATGAGGGCTGGCATCGGGAACATATCGATATCCAGGTATAGCCATATTAAAACACTGAGAAATATTGAAATTTCATAAATGGCAAATTCCACGACCCTTCCCTGGACGAGATATAAAAAAGATATACTAAACCCTCCCCTTGACTGAAATGGAAAAAGAATGACCCATCCCCATTTCCCTCCAGGTACCCATTCTGTAAATGTCGATTCATCCCTAACCTTATAATATTTCCGGCCAAGTCGGCCAACGATGCTTCATAGGCATTTCAACACGGCTACATCAACTACATATTGTGGCAGCTTTCAGAGAACTTTCAGTTGATTTAATTGCAGCAAATATGCAACAAGAAATGTATTTCTTAGTTTTTTTTGCTCGTAGGCTTTTGTGTGCTTTTCAATAGCATTTACGGTCAGGGAACAGGAATACTCGAGGGGTTGCAATTTTCTTTGAAAGGAACATTTGAGATTTTCTGGAAAATATTCAACCCGAATGTGCTGGCTACTTAATGGGAAATTAAAGGGGCAAGGCAGCATTGGGAGGAGACGGACTGCGATGTTCAAAATATATTTGGGATCGTCACATCATGACTCGACCAAAATACATGTACAGTTCCTTCAGAAAGTATTCACACCCCTTGCCATTTTTTCTTCACATTTTCTTGTGTTACATCCTGAATTTATAATGGATTAAATTGAGATTTGTGTCAATGGCCTACACACAATAATATCCCACACTGTCAAACTGGAATTATGTTTTTAGATTAAAAAAAAAAGAATTACAAATTAAAAGAGTCAATAAGTATTCAATCCATTTGTTATGTAAATATGTTCAGGAGTAAAGATGTGCTTAACAAGTCACATAATAAGTTGCATGGACTCACTCTGTGTTCAATAATAGTGTTTAACATGATTTTTGAATGACTACCTGTCAGGGGTGTGTATGGGAGGCGAAGTGAGGTGCAGGAGAGCAGAGTGTAATAAACAGGCACACTTTAATTCCGGTCCAAAAATGACAGCAAATAAGAACAATAATGTGTCAAAAACACGGAACATAGCAAAAGTAAAGTGCCTGACAAAATCCACATACCAATAAACAATTACACACAAAGACATGGTGGGGAACAGAGGACTAAATACATGCAGTAATTATAGAATGAAAACCAGGTGTGTAATGGAACAAGACAAAACAAATGGATATATGAGAAATGGAGCGGCGATGGCTAGAAGGCCGGTGACGTTGATCGCCGAATGCTGCCCAAACAAGGAGAGGAGCCGACTTCAGCGGAAGTCGTGACACTACCTCATCTCTGTACCCCACACATACAATTATCTGTAAGGTTCCTCAGTCGAGCAGTGGATTTCAAACACAGATTCAACCACAAAGACCAGGCAGGTTTTACAATGCCTTGCAAAGAAGGGCATCTAGTGGTTAATGGGTAAAAAAGCAGACATTGAATATCCCTTTAGCCATGGTGTATCAATACACACAGTCACTACAAAAATACAGGCGTCCTTCCTAACTCAGTTGCCAGAGAGGATGAAAACCACTCAGGAATTTCACAATGAGGTCAATGATGTCTTTAAAATGGTTAATGGCTGTGATAGGAGAAAACTGAGGATGGCTCAACAATATTGTATTTACTCCACAATACTAACCTAAATGAAAGAGTGAAAAGAAGGAAGACTGTACAGAATAAAAATATTCCAAAACATGCATCCTGTTCGCAATAAGGAACTAAAGTAAAACTGCTCAAATTTTTTTGTTGTCTTGAATACAAAGTGTTATTTAGGGGCAAATCCAACACAACACATATGTTAGGGGATGCATCATGTTATGGGTATGCTTGTCATTGGCAAGCATTTTTTTAGGATAAAAATAAAGGAAATTGAGCTAAGCACAGGCAAAATCCTAGAGGAAGACCTGGTTCAGTCTGCTTTCTAGCAGACACTGGGAGACTAATTCACATTTCAGCAGAAGCATAACCAAAAACAAGGCCAAATATACACTGGAGTTGCTTGAAAGAAAACATTGAATGTTCCTGAGTGGCCTAGTTACAGTTTTGGAATAAATTAGTTTGAAAATCTAAATCAAGTCTAACAAAATTTTATTTGTCACATGCGCTGAATACAACAGGATGAATACACCTTACTGTGAAATGCTTCCTTACAAGACTTTAACCAATAATGCAGTTTTAAGAAAATATTTACAAAATAAACTAAAGTAAAATAAATATACTTACGTAAATGAGATATTTCTGTATTTTATTTTCAATAAATTTGCTAACATTTCTTAAAACATGTTTTCACTTGGTCATTATGGGGTATTTTGTGTAGATTGGTGACAAAAAAAACATTATTTAATCAATTTTGAATTCAGGCTGTAACAACAAAATGTTGAATAAGACAAGGGATATGAATACTTTCTGAAGATCCTATATGTATATGACTAGACAGAAAGACATTTGTTTGTACAGTGGGGCAAAAAAGTATTTAGTCAGCCACCAATTGTGCAAGTTCTCCCACTTAAAAAGATGAGAGAGGCCTGTAATTTTCATCATAGGTACACTTCAACTATGACAGACAAAATGAGAAGAAAAAAATCCAGAAAATCACATTGTAGGATTTTTAATGAATTTATTTGTAAATTATGGTGGAAAATAAGTATTTGGTCATTAATAAAAGTTTATCTCAATACTTTGTTATATACCCTTTGTTGGCAATGACAGAGGTCAAACGCTTTCTTTAAGTCTTCACAAGGTTTTCACACACTGTTGCTGGTATTTTGGCCCATTTCTCCATGCAGATCTCCTCTAGAGCAGTGATGTTTTGGGGCTGTTGCTGGGCAACACGGACTTTCAACTCCCTCCAAAGATTTTCTATGGGGTTGAGATCTGGAGACTGGCTAGGCCACTCCAGGACCTTGAAATGCTTCTTACGAAGCCACTCCGTCGTTGCCCAGGCGGTGTGTTTGGGATCATTGTCATGCTGAAAGATCCAGCCACGTTTCATCTTCAATGCCCTTGCTGATGGAAGGAGGTTTTCACTCAAAATCTCACGATACATGGCCCCATTCATTATTTCCTTTACACGGATCAGTCGTCCTGGTCCCTTTGCAGAAAAACAGCCCCAAAGCATGATGTTTCCACCCCCATGCTTCACAGTAGGTATGGTGTTCTTTGGATGCAACTCAGTATTCTTTGTCCTCCAAAAGGTGAGTTTTAACAAAAAGTTATATTTTGGTTTCATCTGACCATTTGACATTCTCCCAATCTTCTTCTGGATCATCCAAATGCTCTCTAGCAAACTTCAGACGGGCCTGGACATGTACTGGCTTAAGCAGGGGGACACGTCTGACATTGCAGGATTTGAGTCCCTGGCGGCATAGTGTGTTACTGATGGTAGGCTTTGTTACTTTGGTCCCAGCTCTCTGCAGGTCATTCACTAGGTCCCCCCGTGTGGTTCTGGGATTTTTGCTCACGTTCTTGTGATCATATTGACCCCACGGGGTGAGATCTTGTGTGGAGCCCCAGATCGAGGGAGATTATCAGTGGTGTTGTATGTCTTCCATTTCCTAATAATTGCTCCCACAGTTGATTTCTTCAAACCAAGCTGCTTACCTATTGCAGATTCAGTCTTCCCAGCCTGGTGCGGGTCTACAATTTTGTTTCTGGTGTCCTTTGACAGCTCTTTGGTCTTGGCCATAGTGAAGTTTGGAGGGTGACTGTTTGAGGTTAAGGACAGGTGTCTTTTATACTGATAACAAGTTCAAACAGGTGCCATTAATACAGGTAACGAGTGGAGGAGGAGCCTCTTAAATAAGAAGTTACAGGTTTGTGAGAGCCAGAGATCTTGCTTGTTTGTAGGTGACCAAATATTACAGGTATTACAGGCCTCTCTCATCTTTTTAAGTGGGAGAACTTGCACAATTGGTGGCTGACTAAATACTTTTTTCCCCTACTGTACATGTCTGGGTTAGATAAAGGAACATGCAGAATACAGTATAAATTAATGATGGTGAGTCCACTGCACATCGTAAATAAACACAGTCCCACATTCCACATAACCATAAGAGCCTGAAACAGTCTAAATGTATGAGTCAGATGAAGATAAAGATGTCCTTAACTTTTTCAGGGAATTTCTATTTCATTCCTGGGCAGCTGGATGCTCTACTGTGTGGAAACAGCTCGGACTCAGGGTGAGTCTCATGATCTATTACTGCAAAATAAAACTTCCAGTAGATTGGAATAGCCACCATAAAAGGGAACAACAGAAAATAATCCTATCATACCTAAGACTTTCACGCAAATCATGCGTTGATGTCAATGGGAGATTTACTTCATGACTCCATGAAAATCATGACTCCCCTTCTCCCTCCCTTCCTCCCAGGCGGTGCCCTGAGGGCTACACGTGTATGAAGGCCGGGAGAAACCCAAACTACGGGTACACCAGCTTTGACAGCTTCGGCTGGGCCTTCCTCACTCTCTTCCGCCTCATGACCCAAGACTTCTGGGAGAACCTCTACATGCTGGTAAGGCCAAGCTCGTCATAGACAGGGAAAATGAATACTGTAATAATTCCTGCTTGTAATGGCGGAAGCAGTGTAATTCAATGTGGGCGGCTTATATGAGCAGCCGGAGAGCATAGAAACCAAAGCGATAGATTGAGACGGCTCTATGTTGTTGTTTTGAACTGAGAATTGACTGTCAGTTCAGCAGCACTGTTGTTTAACCTTTTACTGCAGTGGGCTAAATCATGGTCACACAGAGTGTTACTTGGTAGTCTTAAACAAATACACTTTGAAACAAATGTATACACCTCACACACACATGGTTATGGGCTTAAACAAATCTGTACTATGTTAGAGATAGAGTTGAAATGTATTAAATTATGAGTTTGCATCCCAATAGTAAAATAAACTGTTTAATATAAACACCAGATTTGAGTTAGTAAAAAAAAAAAGAATAATATTCCACCCACTAGGTCATTTGACTACAGAAAAGGGCTACTGGCTAATTGGTTCATTAAGGCTGGCATTTCTGCCCTGTCTACAACATGCAAAGAAACTAAATCATCATGCTTGACAGTAGATCAGCAAATAGCCTCTCTGCATTTTCTCTCTCTTGGTTTCTTTGCCATCAAACTGTGAGTCACTGACTGCTTCTTGTCAAGGACTGGTCTGTCTGTTGATGAGAGGCTGCATGGATTCTACAGTATCTCAGAGTTTAACCTGATTTCTGGTCTTTGGTCATAATCTATGTCCCAGCTGCAGATGAGAAAGATTCTGTTTTAAGTTTGACTGGAAGAGCTTGAGAGAACTCAACATGTTGTTGAGTATTGCCTAACGTAAGTGTGTGTTAAAATGAAGAGGGCTCTATTTTCGGCTGGCATTAAGTAAGAGCAATTGTTAAATGCACGCTCGTTGGCAATTTCAATATATTAAGCCGGCGCTGTGCTATTTACCAAACCTTGCACCAAGATTGGTAATTTACCTGTCTTATATGAGCACGCTTGTGCTGAGGTGGGAGGGGTGGCAATATCTGAGGTGTGTCCTTAAAAACCTGCGCCAAAGTGCCAATTTCAGGCAGAACTGGTGGGGTTATATAAGTCCAATTAAATGCTGGTCTTAGCAATGGATTGTGACAGCTTAAGTGCATATATAAACCTTGTATTTAGAGACATAATAGACAAATGTTTTTTCCCATTTCCTTTTATTAAAAACCAGGCATAGCCTCCACTCCTCTCAATGAAGGCTGTTTTTTTTGTCCTGCCCAAAGCATTCTCCGAGTAGTAAAGACTATCGATAAAGGGTTTGACTTCTGAGACCACCTTCTTAATCACCAAAGCTTTATTAAAATATTAAGTTTGGGAGCATTAAAACGGTGAGCAGACAAAATCACACCTGGAAGCACCTGTCAAGACTCCTGCATTATTTTCCTACTCTAGCAAACTGGCTCAAATTAAGATCCTACATCTTTATGTATAACCCTCTTTATACTTCAATTGGTACATTTTTAAGCTAGGACCCCGGTCCACAGGCGGGAGGCAGGGGCACTCCAGTACAGGAGGTGGATGCCAACCGCCGATATACCCCACAGAAGAAGAAGAGGCGGGGGCAACAACTGTAGCTAGCTGACTAGGACACTGGTAGACAGTGTCCTAAGCCCCCGCCTATCGGGCACTGCTTTCCCGCAGTTCTGTTAAAGGCGTCGAAGGCAGGTGTTCAGAAGACAGGAGCGAAGGACACTGGGTACTAGCTAGCACTCTCTTACACATCAGGCGGGGGCAACACCGGTAGCTAGCTAGCTGTCTTTCGTCCCGAAAAACTCAAAATACTTTTATTTCCCTTTTGACCTACATTTGAATCACATAGACAATCAGGGGAAATCCAAAATATCAGAAATGTCACACAAGCAGGAAGATGGCGTGCTCAAGGGGGATGTTCATGCAGGAACCAATGGGTTACTCGAGGGGCTGCCTGTAGATGCAGGAATACACACAGGCAGGAACTCCATAAATTGTGGGCCGCGATCACACACGGTTGCATACTTCGAGGGGGTGCGTTATCAATTGGGACAACTTGTGTGCTATCAGGCCAAAGGAAAAGACATGGAATTATGGTTGGTTGGAATTACAGAAAGGTTGCCCCTCGTAAATGGATGTATAGTCTACATTTCACGAGTGCAAACAAAGTTGTATTTTGGCGCAGGGGCCAGGTTATGGGTGGACTCTCATAATCTTTTGTACAAATGTACTCCAAAATTCAGCCATAAATACATAATTGAATACCTACATAATTGAATATCAGCCTACTCCATTTAGGAAATAAAAGTTGTGACCAAGATGTTTCAAATCGGGTTGACAATTATCTTCTAACTTTAGATTTGTGTCCCTCCATTTAGTATGATATGTTACGTTTTGTATGATATATATTAATTTGTGAATGTCTATCATCCATTTTTTATGATGTTACTTCCTCCAATTCGCATGATATGTTATGATTTTCAATGTGTACAGTATGTTACAAAATAGTTAGTACACGTTCACTATGAAGGGAACGAGCGTGCAACTCACATGTACTATACATTTTAGGTGTTGAATGTAAAGATTGCGTGGCTTACTCCGCCAGGAGAAGATTACAGATGGTGTATTATGCATGTATGAGCCATTCCCAGAGAAACCTATTGGTGTGGATGTCAAAGCACCAACAGAGCTAACAGTGCCAAAGATAGTACAGACACCATGCATTGACAGAAAAATACTGCCACTTCAAACAATTAATGGGTAATGTTTATTCATTATGACCATTGTTACAGTATATGGTGCTTCTCTTTGTTTTCCCTCTTTCTTTCCCCCTTTCCTTCCTCCCTCCTCTCCCTCCCTCCCAGACACTGCGAGCGGCAGGGAAAACCTACATGATTTTCTTTGTGTTGGTGATCTTCGTTGGATCCTTCTACCTGGTTAATCTGATTCTGGCTGTGGTGGCCATGGCCTATGAGGAGCAGAACCAGGCGACGATAGAGGAGGCCGAGCAGAAAGAGGCAGAGTTCAAAGCCATGCTGGAGCAGATCAAGAACCAGCAAGAGGATGCACAGGTTTGTCCCTCCCTGGTGTTAGACTGGGTGAGGAGCCATCTGTCTGTCTGTCTCTCTGTCTGTCTGATTGCTGGGTCTATCTGTCTGTACACAACACTCCCTTCACTTCTCCCCTCTCCTACCTGTTCTGTCTTGCCATCCTTCAGGATGCCCAGGTTAGTCCCAGACTTGGTGTGGGTGTTGTCTGTCTGTCTGTCTGTCAGTGTCTGTCTGTCTTCTGGGATTCTTATCCGATTCGTAATTTAGTTTAATCCACAAAATTGTAGCTAAGGTTACTAACGCCAGCTACCGCTCGTCAGCTGTACTTGCACCAAAATCAGGTATTTCTCTTCCAAAAAGCTCCATCTGATAATGTATTGGTGAGCCAACCTGTTTTTAAGACTTATCAAAACTCGTTTTCTCACGGCTTTGTCTTGTCCTGCAGTAGACATAGGCTATAGCCCAGTGAGTAGCTCATGCTCCATGCTCCATGCTAAAACATTTATTTAGCAAATATTCAAATCAGAAAAAGTGATTTGAACCACAGTAAACAAATCAGCCCGAGTCTGTCTGTCTGTCTGTCTGTCTGTCCGTCTGTCTCCCTTCATTCCCTTCACTTTTCCTCTCTCCTACCTGTCCCCCACCTCCCCACCCCTCAGGCTGCTGCCATGGCAACCTCGGCGGGCATGGTGTCGGAGGCCGACGGGGTGGAAGGGGGCGATGCAACGGAGGGTGGAGGTCACCTATCCCGTAGCTCCTCTGATGCGTCCAAGCTCAGCTCCAAGAGCGCCAAGGATCGACGCAATCGCAAGAAGAAGTCTCGTCAGAAAGAGGAGGAGAAGAAAGAGAAGGGGGAGAAAGGCGAGAAGGTCGACCACGAGAAGCACGTTAAGTCCGAGTCGGACGATGGCAGCAGGAGGAGCATCTTCCGTTTCCCAGGCAACCGGCTGGGACGCAAGTCGTCCATCATGAACCAGGTAAAAGCTAGCATTAGACAATAAAGATAAAATATTTTCTTAATTTAAGTCATTTTCAGAGACTAGTGGTTAGAGTGTTGGACTAGTAAACCGGAAGGTTGCAAGTTCAAACCCCCGAGCTGACAAGGTACACATCTGTCGTTCTGCTCCTGAACAGGCAGTTAACTGACTTGCCTGGTTAAATAAAGGTAAAATAAATAAAATAAACTTTCATGAGTAATGAGACATACAGTGCCTATCATAAGTTTTCACTACCCTTGGATATCTTCACATTTTACTGTGTTCCAAATTGAGATGAAAATGGATTTAATTTTCCTTTTTGTGTCAACGATCTACACAAAAACACAATAATGTGAAAGTGGAAAAACATTTCTATATATTTTTATTTTTATTTATGTAAAATAAAACACTTTTATATCTTAATAAGATAAATATTCACCCCTTGAGTCAATATTAGAAGCTATTTTGACAGCGATTACAGCTGTGAGTCTTGTTATTTTAACATTTCTTCAAACTCTGTAAAGTTAGTTGTTGATAGACAGCCATTTTCGAATCTTGCCATAGATTTTCAAGCAGATTTAAGTCAAAACTGTAACTACACCACTCAGGAACATTCACTATCCTCTTGGTAAGCAACTCAGAAGGACAACGTTATCGTTCTGAAATTTTTCTTACATTTTTTATAAACACACCAAATGTTGCACAAAGGTAGATTTAGGTACTCTAAAAATATTTTGATATGGAGCAACCACAGATTTGGCCCCTGGGGGCCATGGCAGCCATCTTACTATATAGCTGCAGACTACCACTATTTTACAAACCTTTAATCTACAAAAAGTCGTGGCATATACTTCTTTGACTTTTAAAGTTACGGTTTATAGTTCTTAGCCTGGTTCTCCTGAAAACCAAAAAGTTTAACAGTTACACACAGTATAACACAATGAGTACAGAGAGAAACACTGCAGCCATGTAGGCCACATTTGTAGGAAAAAGTAAACATTTCTGGGACTGCTTCTAGTGGAGGTGAGTTAGAATGCTCTATTGATGAGGTAGCTCTACCTGCGACATAAAACCAGCCTCGTGACAAATTTGGTGCCTTTACCACAAAGCATTCCTTTTGAATTGTAAAATAGCATTAATGTTGGTGGCCATTTTCACAAATGGCTGCCAATCGCCCCAGGGGCCAAATCTGTGGTCGCGCCATATCTAAATCTTTTCAAGGTACAGCGCATTCGGAAAGTATTCAGACCCTGTGACTTTTTCCACATTTTGTTACATTACAGCCTTATTCTAAAATGTATTAAATTAATTGTTTTCCTCATCAATCTACACACAATACCCCATAATGACAAAGCAAAAAAGTTTTTAAAGATTTTTTTCAATTGTATAAATCAACAAACGGAAATACCTTATTTACATAAGTATTCAGACTATTTGCTATGAGACTCGAAATTGAGCTGGATGGAAACAGGTGATCATCCTTGAGATGTTTCTACAACTTGATTGGATTCCACCTGTGGTAAATTAAATTGATTGGACATGATTTGGAAAGGTACACACCTGTCTATATAAGGTCCCACAGTTGACAGTGCAGGTCAGAGCAAAAACCAAGCCATGAGGTCAAAGGAATTGTCCGTAGAGTTCCGAGACAGGATTGTGTAGAGGCACAGATCTGGGGAAGAGTACAACAAATTCTGCATTATTGAAGATCCCCAAGAGCACAGTGGCCTCCGTGATTCTTAAATGGAAGATGTTTGGAACCACCGAGACTCTTCCTAGAGCTGGCCGCCCGGTCAAACTGTGCAATTGGGGGAGAAGGGCCTTGGTCAGGGCGGCCACTCTGACAGAGCTCCAGAGTTCCTCTGTGAAGATGGGAGAACCTTCCAGAAGGACAACCATCTCTGCAGCACTCCACTAGTCAGGCCTTTATGGTAGAGTGGCCAGACGGAAGCCACTCCACAGTACACAGCCAAGACAACACAGAAGTGGCTTCGGGACAAGTCTCTGAATGTCCTTGAGTGGCCCAGCCAGAGCCCGGACTTGAACCCGATCGAACATCTCTGGAGTGACCTGAAAATAGTTGTGCAGCATCGCTCTCCATCCAACCTGACAGAGCTTGAGACGATCTGCAGAGAAGAATGGGAGAAACAAGCCTGGCACTCTGCTACAAACCTGGCACTACAAATACAGTAGTGTCAGGCTTGTAGCATTATACCCAAGAAGACTCAAGGCTGTAATCGCTGCAAAGGTGCTTCAACAAAGTACTGAGTAATGGGTCTGAATACTATGGGGTATTGTGTGTAGATTGATGAGAAAAAAATGTGTAATCCATTTTAGAATAAGGCTGTGACGTAACAAAATGTGGAAAAAGTCAAGGGGTCTGAATACTTTCCGAATGCACTGTACACACGTCTGTATCAAATTTGATGCTTTTATCACAAAGTGAATGATTAAGTCAAATTTCTCAGCTTAGCCACCCGACTACAATGATGTCATACCAATGCAAGGTTTCATGTTAATTACTAAGGCCTCACACCTCTCCCTCGCTGCCATTTTTTATTTTCTCCTTTCTTCTTTCTCTCCTTCCTGGTGATAGTCAGTGACGTCGCGTTGTGCTGACACATTTTCTGTTCAACACTAGTGCAAAGGAGAGCAGTTTTAGTGTAGCAGCAGTGACTGTACATTACACTAGTCTTGGTCTGTTTGGTGTGAGGGAAGGGAAGGCCAGAGAGAGGCTTGCTTTCACAGGACCCCTCTACATTATTTATAAGGCCTTTTCATTGATCATTCACGGCCCTGCTGATAGCGGTAATCTAGCTGTGTTTTTTCATTACTCTGAGAAGCCCAGTCAGAACTGTTTACTAAGCAAAATGGACCTTTGCATAATATTTGTGTGCCTGTTTTCTAAAGTGACCATCTTCTAGTCTTTAGTTGCTGTGTCTTTCCATGTTTGAATTAACCATGATCTCTTTTCTGTCTCTGTAGCTAGGTTTCCATCCAATTGGCGACAGATATGCGAATATTCTAAAATCTGCATAAAGACAGATACACTTCTTCCCACCAGTGGTGCGTTTCCACTACACAAAATGTCCTTTTTCGCTCAAGTTTTCATGTACCGAATAAAAATCTAATATGTTTCCATCCCATTTTTAACTCTACCGATAGTTTTGTAACAAAAACAAATGTTAAATAACAAATGTGCCTACTCTGTTCTTGGCATGTGCGCTCCAGCCAACAGCTCACAGATACAGTCAAATCATATCAAACTTTATTTGTGACATGCGCGAATACAACAAGTGTAGACCTTGCCGTGAAATGCTTACTTACACACAGCGCAGTTCAGAAAATATTTACCAAATAAACTAAAGTAAAAAATGATAAAAATAACACAATAAAATAACAATAATGAGGCTCTGTATAGGGGGTACCGCTACCGAGTCAGCGTGTGGGGTACAGTCGAGGTCATTTGTACATGCACATCATAACTTATTTTCATCTGTAGCCTAATAAACTGCAAGGTTTCCCGAGTCGTAGTGAGAGGACTACACACCATGTCATCACGTAAATCCAAGTTTACTTCGATATGATGGTTGTTATATCAATATTTGTGCATAAAGGGGTTTCCATCGTAATTGCGCGCATAATACATTTTACAGACACAAAAAGATCCCACCATGTCGAACAAACAAATGATCTGTCGGCATTTATGAAATTGTACCCCCTGTATATAGCCTCGTTATTTTTCTTTATTTAACTAGGCAGTTAAGAACAAATCTTATTTACAATGACAACCTACCCTAGCCAAACCCTAACCCGGACAACGCTGGCCCAATTGTGCACCACCCTATGGTAATCCCAATCATGGCTGGCTGTGATACAGACTGGAATTGAACCAGGGTCTGTAGTGAAGCTTCCAGCACTGAGATGCAGTGCTTTAGACCACTGTGCCCGTCAGGAGCCAGATTTAATCTTCATTTTACTTTCTTTTTTTCATTCTTTCTCTCGCTCCCTCTCTTACCATCTCACACCAACCCTCCCCCTCTCTCTTTCCTGCTTTGTTTCGCTATCTGTCTCTTCTTCTTTCTCATCCCCTCACCTCTCTCTCCCTTTACTTCTCACTCTGTCTCACCCATTCTTGTTCGCCCCCACCTATCTATCTATATTTCCCTCTGTTTCTCTTCTCTCTCTCCATCCCCCTTCTCCCTCTCCCTCCACCAGTCTCTCCTCTCCATCCCGGGCTCGCCCTTCATGTCGCGCCACAACAGCCGCAGCAGCATCTTCAGCTTCAACAAGGGCCGCCCACCCAAGGACGTGGGCTCGGAGAACGAGTTTGCCGACGACGAGCACAGCACGGTGGAGGAGAGTGAGGACCGCCGGGGCTCCCTGTTCATCCCCTACCGCCGCAGCAGCTACAGCGGCTACAGCCAGGGCTCGTCGCGCCTCATCAACCCACTAGCGCCCCACATTGGAGGGAAGAGGAACAGCACGGTGGACTGCAATGGCGTAGTGTCACTCATCGCTCACCAGCCCGGCGGGAGCCTTCTGCCTGAGGTGAAAATAGATAAGGCAGCCACTGACGACAGTGTAAGGAAGTCCATAAACACTTTTTAGGCATGATGGAGGTTGCTCCTGCCCTGGTCTCTCCAGCTTCTTTCTCCTATTTTTCCTTCTCCTCGCCTTTCATTTCGGTCCGGTTTCCTCTCTCTCTCTCTCTCTCTCTCTCTCTCTCTCTCTCTCTCTCTCTCTCTCTCTCTTCTCTCTCTCTCTCTCTCTCTCTCTGTCTCTCTCTCTCTCTCTTCCTCTCCCCTCCTCTCTCTCTCTGTCTCATTCTCTCTTTCCCTTCTCTGTCCTTCCTTCTCATGAATTGCTCAGCACTCACAGCCTTATTACACCACTCCAATGTTTAGTCTTTATTTCTCCCTGCTTCAGCTGCTCTGAGTGGCTTCCACCAATGAAAAACAACAGATTCCTGGCCTCCATTATACCATAGTAACCTGTCTATTAGCATATAAGTCCGTTTAAAATCATCCTGAATAGAAGTCTCTCTAAGAACCTATCCGACAAACAGATAGCTCTCCCTAGGATGTCGTGCCCCATCCACAACAAGCATTGCTAGAAACTCTCCCTCTTAATCTGGCCTCTTCCCAAGGATTTGCAAATTCAAGACCAGTTTATTCTGTCTGTCTTTCAGCACAATTTATCCACCTCTCTTTTGTCCACCGCCCCAAGCTACTGGAGGTGCAATAAAACATAACCTTTTTCCAATAACAGCATTCTTCCTCATCCTAGTTACACTAAAACAAAGGTGCTAGTTAGTACCAAAAAAGGGTTCTTTATTTTGTCCCTGTTTATAAAAATGTGTATGGTTCTTCATTACACTGATAGAACTAGAAGGTTCTTCATTACACTGTTAAATATTTCCCGTCTACTGGTTGCAGTGAAAATAAGGTAACTATACAAAAAGTTAATGTATTTGTAGAGCTGGATTAAGGTATTATTGCTGTAAGGGACAGTATGCTTTTGTATTTGGATTACTTTGGAGTAAACCTGACTTGGGCTTTGAACTCACAAGCTCTCAGTTGCCAGCGACCTGACTTTCCTGCTATGCCACTGTGTCTGCAGGTACTATAGAGATTGTTAAAAGATTAGAACCAATAGATATTCTGTCATTTGTCCCTATGGGGGAACCATTTTGGGTCATGAAAAGGGGACAATGCGCTCTTCCAGAAGCTTGGCTGGTGCATAAAACCCACAGATTCAGACACACAGAAGGAGTGATGGTCCGCACTCAAAAAAATATGTAGCGTTTTCATAACATACGCAGACATTTTGGCCTTGCAGCCTTCTAGATGGGGACGTTCAAGCGGCACACAGTCGACTACAAGGAGCAGAACGTCTACACCGGTCTGTCTTAGAATTTTGAAAATAATTCCAAACAGAATTTGTAGGGAACAACCAATGAGCAGCAGTTGCTTCTAATCCGTGTTGCCATTCATCTGATGTGGCTTCTCTGGTCTGCCAGAATTATAGGGTATGGGAGTGGGCACAAAAGGCAATTGAGGGCATCAGGTGTGAACCATTCATGAATAAAATCAAATCAGATTTGATTTGTCACATACACATGGTTAGCAGATGTTAATGCGTGTGTAGCGAAATGCTTGTGCTTCTAGCTCCGACAATGCAGTAATAACCAACAAGTAATCTAACCTAACAATTCCACAACTACTACCTTATACACACACGTGTAAAGGGATAAAGATTATGTACATAAAGATATATGAATGAGTGTTGGTACAGAACAGCATAGGCAAGATGCAGGAGATGGTATTGAGTACAGTATATACATATGAGATGAGTAATGGAGGATATGTAAACAAAGTGGCATAGTTTAAAGTGGCTAGTGATACATGTATTACATAAAGATGCAGTAGATGATATACAGTACAGTATATACATATACATATACATATGAGATGGGTAATGTAGGGTATGTAAACCTTATATTAAGTGGCATTGTTTAAAGTGGCTAGTGATACATTTATTCCATCAATTTCCATTATTAAAGTGGCTGGAGTTGAGTCAGTATGTTGGCAACAGCCACTCAATGTTAGTGGTGGCTGTTTAACAGTCTGATGGCCTTAAGATATAAGCCGTTTTTCAGTCTCTCGGTCCCTGCTTTGATGCACCTGTACTGATCTTGCCTTCTGGATGATAGCGGGGTGAACAGGCAGTGGCTCGGGTGGTTGTTGTCCTTGATGATCTTTATGGCCTTCCTGTGGCATCTGGTGGTGTAGGTGTCCTGGAGGGCAGGTAGTTTGACACGGTGAAGCGTTGTGCAGACCTCACTACACTCTGGAGAGCCTTACAGTTGTGGGCGGAGCAGTTGCCGTATCAGTCGGTGATACAGCCCGACAGGATGCTCTGAGTGCTTTTGGTGACAAGCCGAATTTCTTCAGCCTCCTGAGGTTGAAGAGGCGCTGCTGCACCTTCTTCACGACGCTGTCTGTGTGGGTGGACTAATTAGGGAGTAATTAGGGAGAGCTTCAGTTCTAGGGCTAAAAAAACCTTTCAATTTGATATTGCATTAATACTTAAATAGTTCAATTGTAACATGAATAGGATTTGTGACTGTATACAGTACAATCCTTTGTTTAAAACATCAAATTTGTTCACTCATGGAGCAGTGTTGCTTTGGGCATCTTCGTTTACCTCATTCCAACGTCCTCTCGTACCTCTCCTTGTGCAACTTTGTCTTTGGCATGTGTGCGTTTGGAACATTGCAGGGGCAAGAGGACCAAAAAGGTATTTCTGGATCTGGAGGATGAAGAAGACATCGCTGAGGTAGAGGATTCACCGGATTCTGAAGCGCTGGCCTGTTGGGACGGGTGGGACGATGTCTGCGATTGCTTGGGTTTCTCGGACAGCCAGGTGTAGACGTTCTGCTCCTTGTGGTCGACTATGTGGCGCCAGTTGGGTCACAAACAACCCAGAGCAGAAGACTAGAAGCATGGCTTAGTAGGGCCGTGGTGTTCAGATAGCTATTTTTGGACACCAGTGAGAGTAAATGTAATTCTGGTTAATCTTTTCAACAGAACAGATGAACCGGAATTAAATTTGCTCTCACGGGTGAGTTGGACCGCAGAGTGAAGAGAAAAGCAGCCAACAAGTGCTCAGTATATTTGGGAACTCATTTAAGACTGTTGGAAAAGCATTCCAGGTGAAGCTTTTTGAGAGAATGCCAAGTTTTTGCAAAGCTGTCATCAAAGCAAAGGGTGGCTACTTTGAAGAATCTAAAATATATTTTGATTTGTTTAACACTTTTTTGTTTACTACATGATTCCATATGTGTTATTTCATAGTTTTAATGTCTTCCCTATTATTTTACAATATAGAATAGTAAAAATAAAGAAAAACAGATGAGTAGGTGTGTCCAAGCTTTTGTCTGGTACTGTAGATACAGCATAAATTACTGCTGAATATGAAAACATTCTGCCAAAACAGTCAATAGACCGGTAGCTTACGTAAAATATTTGACAGTATGGGTAGGCTACAGTATTGCTGTGCGATAGGAGCACGACATCATTGCCTATTTCATCCCAGAGCCTATACCAAGGCAGGACATAGAAACCTAATAATATATTGAATAAATATTGAACAACAATTCATCTTTTGCATGCCGTGGCCTATTGCAAATTGGCCTAGTTCCCGCAAATAAAGTGTGTTATTGTCACCATAAAAGGTGAATGGAGGGTGTTTTCCAGGCAGAGTTTTAATGCTAATTTTACATCAGATCTCATTTATAATGGCAAATGTGCATATGTACGGCATGCACCAAGTTTATAAATCTCTATTTTTGCTCAGAATTGACAAATGGCACACACAGAAATGTTATGTGAAATGTATGCAATGGGTATAAATGAGGCCCCAAGAAGTTAATGTTTATTTTTCAACAATTTTCTGTCAGCTTGCTGCAAGTAATTATTGTAAAATTCAGGGTAACTTACTGTGGCTGATCTCTGTCATGTTCACTGACTAGATATGGTGATACGATATGGTAGGAAGGTCAGTGCTGCCAACCAAGGATCCCAAGGGTGCTCGCTACAAATAATGCTTTAGTAATTATCAACTAATGTTAAGCTATATTGTAATCAACAAAGTTCAGTGAAAGTACATTAAGTTACTGGCAGCTAGTTGCAAGTAAGTTACTTGCAGTTACTGCACTGTAAAACAATCCTGTTTTTTTTACGGTAACTTACTGGCAGCCAGATACCTTAAAGTTACTGTGAAAAAAGTTTCCAATAATGTACATTTAAACCAAAGTTTCTTTGGATTAAAAAAAAATACAGTAACATACAGTTAACTGGCTGCCTTTCTAACAACATGTTTTAGTGTGTGGCTATTGGCAACTTTCAGGCATCGAACTGCCATTAACTTACTCTGAAATGCACAGTAACCTCTTATCAGTGCATCTCTTTATGGTCACATGCTCTTACAACAATTGCAGAACTGACAGTGTTAACGAGGTGCTCAACCTTTGACGACATAACCATCAACCACTTAAACTGGCACAACACTTCCACTGAAGGTTGACACAAATACCTCAAATTCAGTAATTTGTTGTTTACCATGAATTCACTACAACCAGTACCTGTACGTTACCATCAAATTACAGGAACTTTTTAACAGTGTACCAATTCATGGCATAAAGGAAATCATGGTGGAGAGGGAAAGAACAGGATAGTTCTTCACAGCCTTCACAGCAGTTAAGAACACTTCCTGAGCAGTAAAAACCCTAGATGAAAAATGCTTATACATATCACCCTCACCCCTTGACAAAGAATCTCTAAATATTTATTTGTTTGTGTAGCATGGTAGTTTGAAATCCCCTTACTTCTCTCCAAGCCTAGCGTTTTACCTACTCTCCAAACGTAGCATGGTACAGTGGCTGTCTTGACTTCTCTTTTCTTATTAGCTATATGCCTGCTCTTGCATGGAGGTTTGGGAAGGGGATACAACTGTTATACGTTTTGGGTGGGACAGAACGGTTTGCTTAGAGTGGGATAATGTTGTAAGGAATGGGGCTTAGTGGTATTTTTAGTGTCTGGTGTATGGCATAGGGTTTTCGTGTCTGGTGTGTGGGATAGGATTGGGTGTTGGACTCTCTCTCTCTCTCTGGTTTAAGCATACCGTGTGTCAGACACAAAGGCTAGGGTTAGTGATTAGAATGGTTTCAAGATGTAGTGTTTGTGTAAGGCTTCTGATGGGTGTTTGTGTGTGTGTCCTCTCCCTGAGCGCAGACCACAGAGGTGGAGGGGAAGAAGAAACACTCGGGCTCCCTGATGGTCTCTGTGGACCAGCTCAGCCGCAACAAGGACCGGACCAACAGTGTGATGAGCGTGGCGACACATACACACTCACATACTCTGCTGGAGGGTACGGAACTCATACACACTCACACACACTGGTGGAGGGTACAGTTACCTCTACACACACTCTCACACACACACCCACTGGTGGAGGTTACATAACTCACACTCACTCACACACACTGGTGGATGGTACGGCTGCCTCTGTCCTCACATCCAACCTCTCACCTTTCAACCCCTTCCCATTTAGCCCTGCCTTTTTGCAATACACTGACCTGACCACCAGACAACCAGCCTTATAGCAACGGGTCTATTTTTGTGACTCTTTTCCTCCCTCTCCCTCCCTCTCTCTCTTTCACTCTCTCTTTCACTCTCTCTTTCACTCTCTCTCTCTCTCTCTCTCTTTCCACACTCTCCCTCTTTTCCTGTCTCCCACTCCCACTCCTACTCTCTCTTTTCCTCTTATTCACACTTTACCATTTTCTCTCTCTTTCACTTTGTCTCCCTCTCCTTCTCTTGGTTTACCCCTTTCTCCCTTGCCTCCCTCTGTTCCCCCCCTCCCTTTCCCCATACAGAGCTAGAAGATTCTCAAAGGGCATGTCCATCATGGTGGTATAAGTTTGCCAACCTCTTCTGTGTGTGGGACTGCTTTCCCTTCTGGCTGAAGATCAAGTATGTGCTCAACCTGATCGTCATGGACCCTTTTGTAGATCTGGCCGTCACCATCTGTATCGTCCTCAACACCCTCTTCATGGCCATGGAGCACTACCCCATGACTCCTCGCTTTGATGAGACGCTGTCAGTGGGCAATCTGGTGAGAAACAGTCAAGTGTAGGGTACCACAGGAGTGTGTCAATGTGATTGTCATGTTTCTCACATCCAATTATTTCTCTCATACTTGGCTCTCTACCTCTGCTCCACATCTCTCCCTCTCTTTCTCTCTCGCTCTCTCTCTCTCTTTCTTACTCTCACTGTCTCTACCTGCTCTGTCCATGCTGTGAGGAAGGAAGTGTGGTACAGATCCCTCAGAGCACTTCTTTGCTGGTTTAATCAGGCCCTTTCTTACACGCACGCACGCATGCATACACGCATTACACTCTGCCCTTTGAAGGGAATTCATAAAAAACTCTGCTCTATTTTAAAGCAACCTTTTCTCACCACAGCAGCTATCTCAGTTTCTCTCCCCCAAATTTGTCTCTCTCTTTCTTGCCCCATTTTCTTCTCTGTCTCTCTCTTCCTACTGATTTAGCAGTTTTAACATGGCAGGACAGGAGTATGTCCAGGGGGTGGCAGGATTGGTTGGTTAGGGGATACATTAAAGTTGAATGTAACATGATTGATCGCTACCTTGTTAAGTGGAGCATACTGCTTGGTAAGGTATGAGGCTGGTGTGTGAGTGTGAGGAGAGGTTAGAGGGTATATGTCGTGTCCACTTGCTCTCAGATATCTCAGTTCAGTAGCAGAGTCCCTGGCCTGTCCGTGTGAGGTCAGAGGAATTGGCGTGGTGTAAGGGGTGAGATAGGAAATGAGGTCACAGAGATTGGCGTGGTGTCAGCAGCTATATGGGAAATTAGGTTACAGATGTTGGCATGGTTTCAGTGGTGGTGCAGGATGAATCATTGAGTGCTCTCTGCAGTGATGATTGGGCACATTATCAAGTATTGGGTACATGATCCGGTATTGGGCATAGGCCCATCAACATGCCATCATACAAACCTCCCTGTGTGTGCGTGTGTGTGGCACTGCTCTATGACCTTGTCCTGCCAGGACAACCTTCACCAGCACTGAGACTCCAATCTATTTTTAATCAGCACTACATCAAACAAAATGCCATGCAAGCAAGATCCATTTCACATTTCACTCGCAAATTTCTGTATTTAAGCAGAATTTCTACAAATCATAAGTACTCCGTGATTTTAACCTCCATGTTCTGCATCACAGCATAGAACACACAGATCAGAACTCTCAGATACAAATCTTGAGCAGACATTTTCTGGTTTCTATCAGAGATCAGCATGATATGTTATAATATACTACAAACTTGATTCTATATTCAGATGTAGTATCTTAATTTGATCACTCTTTTGTCGCAGAGACTTTTCCTGCGCTGCAGGAATTTCAAATAAGTCTTGAGATTTATATAAATTCACTGAAAACATGCAGTTCTCTTCCTTTCACTAGATCTCACACCTAAACTATAGCCTACTGTAGCCTATCAAAACTAATTTCCCATTAAAAATGATCAAAACGGGTCAAATCAAGATCTGACATCTGTAGTGCCAAATAAGAGTTCTTTGACTTGTAACCATAGCGGAACCATTTTTTTGGTGCTATATAGAACACCATTTTGAAGGTTCTATAAAGAACCATGATCATAAGGTTCTAAATAGAACCTGTATGGTTCTATAAAGACAACACATTACTTTGCAGCAAACCTGCTTCCACCAATCCCACAATGTAAATAAAAAAAGTTGATTCAACATACAATTGTAATGCAACCAGCTGCAATAGGATTGTGAGTTTTCTCAACATTTGGGCATATAGTTGAACCAACATACAAAATGCTTGCTTGCAAAATTCTGTGTAATTAGGGGTTCACAGTGAAGCTCTGAAAGCTATTGTTATTTTCTGAATGATTATTTCTTTATTTATTTGTTGACATGGTCCAAAAAAAACCTCAAGCATAGATTGGTAACTTTTTTCCTAATTTGGCACACAGAAACTAGAGGCCATGAGTAACTTGGTCAAAAATGGCACCGATTGGCCAAAAGGTGGAGCTGTTATTAGCAGTCTCACTTCCATCGCCCTGTTTGACCTAGAGACTTGAATGCCTCATGCTTAACAAATTTGCCTCAAGGACCCACAAGGTCCATCAAGATAGATTTATCACTATCTTGGACATTTTGGAAAACCTTTGAAAAACGTATTCTCATGAACCAGAAGTCCAAATAACACGCAATTGGGTATGTAGGCCCATGTTACATCTTTTAACATAGTTTGAGAAAAGGGATTGGTTAAGAGATGGCTTAGGTATTGATAAATCAGGAAATCTGATTTTAAGTATCCATTTAAATCCAATCGGAATCCACTTCACAATGGTCTATCAACTCGAAACAATACCGTGATGAACTATGTTAAATTTGGCATTGATTTCTTAAAGAATAAGGAAAATAATTATAAAAAATCTTCTTCTCTTGAACTAAAAGTCAGTTTCACTCCAAATGTGGTCTTTGGATTTATCACAGTAGTCCTTAAAGAGTTCAAGAAGATAGTGTTGATCCATTCAAAGATGGCCTTACTATCCAGTAGATGCATATGAAAACATATGCTAATATATATGCTCAAATATGCTACAAATACTTACAAAATCTTCTCAACCATAGGACATATGAAAACATATGCTAATATATATGTGAACGTGCAATCACTGGAGAATAAACTGGACGAGCTCCGTTCAAGACTATCCTATCAAGGTTATCTGAAGAACTTTAATATCCAATGTTTCTCCGAGAAGTGGCTGAACAAGGACATGGAAATATAAATCTAGCTGGTTTTTCTATACATCGGCAGGACAGAACGGCAGCATCGGGTAAACTGAAGGGGTGTGTTGTGTGTCTCTTTTTAACAACTGGTGCGCAATCTCTAATTTTAAGGAAGTCTCGAGGTTCTGCTCACCTGAGTTAGAATACCTCATGATAAGCTGTAGAACATACTATTTACTGCTGCTGGGACTAAGACTGCACTCAACATAGGGCCATAAACAAACAAGAAAATGCTCACCCAGAGGTGGCGCTCCGAGTGGCCCGTGATTTTAATCAAAGAAAAAATGAAATCCGTCGTACCTCATTTTTTACCAGCATGTCACTTGTTCAACTACAGGTGGAAAAAAACTTTAGATTACCTTTAATCCACAAACAGAAACACACACAAAACTCACCCTCGCCCTCCATTTAGCAAATCTGACCATAACGCTATCCGACAAACCATCAAACAGGCAAAGCGTCAATACAGAAGTAAGATCCAATCTTACTACACCGGTTCTGACGCTGGTCGGATGTGGCAGGGCTTGCAAACTATCTCTATACCAGGCGGTGTCAGAGGAAGGCCCTAAAAATGGTCAAAGACTCCAGCCACCCAAGTCATAGACTGTTCCCTCTGCTCCCACACGGCAAGAGGTACCAGAGCGCTGAGTTTTAGACGAAAAGGCTCCTGAACAGCTTCTACCCCAAAGCTATTAGACTGCTGAACAGTTAATCAGATGGCTACCCGGACATATTTTCATTGACCACCTTTTCATTTGCACTGACTCTCTAGCACTGGTTCTATGCACACTTACTGGACTCTATCCAACTGATCTTGTGTCCCTTCTGTCATCTAGTGATGTGCAGTTTGCAAATTATTCATCATATTTTTACTAACTCAAGAGTCATGATTCGTTTATTGGAGTGACTCATTTGTTTAATCTGCTGGGCTCAATGCAATGAGTCCTAAAGCAGGATTGATACATGCTCCTCCGACTCAGCGGCTCCAGAGAGGTGTATGTTTAAATACATGTTCAGAACTGATAATTGATTCCATGGTTTAAGAATGACTGCAATTAATTGATTATTAAATGTTATGATGCACACAGCTTTGTAAAACCAAATCATACACAGCGTCTGCTCAACGAACTCGAGAACAAAATGATTGGGGGGCTGCAGTTCTCAAATGATGTTGTGCTTATCACCCTCATGGCAGGCAAGCAACGCATTCCATCAAGAGTCGATCACAATCTAGTCAGCAGCCACAACTAGACCTTGTTTCAAATGTATCAATAACTAATCTTATTTGTATGCAGAGCAATCAACAAATGTAGCCTACATCGTTCAAAAAGCACACTTTTGCAAGTATCATTCCCAAATGACAGCTCCAATAAGCCCCCTATGGTGAATGATATGTGAACAAGTTTTCAGTTCATCGTTCGCCGGTATGGGTCCTACGTGCTCTAGGCATTACTGACTCAAATTAACGAAATTAGTCAAATGATTTGTTCTTCTGACTGAACGAATCGAAAAGATCAGAGTCAGTAAAAAGAGACAAACTTGACATAACTACTGTCATCCAGTGAACCCTGTGCATTGATTCTCAC
Organism: Oncorhynchus masou masou; assembly: GCF_036934945.1. Lineage (NCBI taxonomy): Eukaryota > Metazoa > Chordata > Actinopteri > Salmoniformes > Salmonidae > Oncorhynchus > Oncorhynchus masou. The sequence goes on along the minus strand of NC_088216.1, from coordinate 56,456,795 downwards.
AGCTATATTTCATATGCTACCCCAAACTGCATGATAACAGTGCCTAAAACTAGTTACCACTGTCATTTTCTGCGGAGTATTTGGCTGCTCTTAACAAGGCAGGAAAGACAACGGGGAAAAAAATGTTTACAGATTCCCACGCAATCATGAAACACAATTGGTGATACCAATGAGATAAGACTCAAGAGCTGTCAGAAAAGCGAATAAACCTTTCTCCCCGTCAAGACCTGAACCCAGACAGCTGTCAGTACAAGGTCTGCTACGATCATTTCATCACTGGTAAATCAAGGCTGATCGATTTTGAGTTTATTTGAGCTGTTCTGCTAACTAGGTGTTAACAACAACGCTACAGTAAATTAGCCAAAATTAGCTAGCTAGTTGGCTTGTAGTCTAGCTTTTAGAATGTGTCGCGTGAGTTTCAAGTTTTGGGAAGCAATTGTTTCACCATAAAAATGCACATTTATAACAAAGGATTGCATGCCTCTGTCATTGCATTTGCAGACTAATGTAAACCTACTATTCCTAATGTGATGAGTAGATTTGATAGTGATAATGTAGGCTATTAATAAGCGCATATTGGCATAGGCTTAACCTTACTTTCCTTTGCATTGGAAAAATGTGGCATTTGATACACATTTCATGCAATTTTACTACACTTTATATGACTGGAGACAGCAGAATATTTTTTTAATAGGATGATAGCCATGGCCTACTCCGCTGACACTGACAACAGATCAATAAAAAACGATTTTGCCTTCAACCATATGAATATATAAAATATAATTTGGAGCGTGTAAAATACTACTGTTTATGATACTGTAAACATACTGTCCTGTCATAATAGTGTAGCGACCCGCACAGACAGCTGTGTGTTATGTCTTAGGCTAGGATGTGGTTGTGTTGTACTGACCAGTACCCGGTGTTCGCGGGGTCCGACATAGTCATATCTGCCAATAATGCCTGGAATGTTCTGATGCCGGGCATCCTGGTGGTTGGTGGAGGGGGTTGGGCAGGGGGGTAAAAGACCAGGTTCAGCTCACGATTGGCTTATGGGTTATCTGTTATATGAAACAGTAGCCTTGTTTAATAAACCGTCAATAAACTCAAGCCTCTGTCTGGACAATTGTTCCTTTATGATCTAGTCAGGTCATTACAATAGGCTATATTGTTGTATGGGTTAAATGAAACATGTTTTTTAATCTGTGCTTTGCCTTGCCCCATTTAATAAAAAGTATTTCATATAGCCCAACATTTTTCTTTCTTTTACAATTTGAACACATTTAGCATAGACTATGTAATTGTTGTGGTAGTCTTAGGCAAACCATCTTCATTATCACAGTAGCACCTCTAAGTGCCATTCAGACCTTCTAGGAGAAACGTATTTGGCATTCAACTTGGTGACAGTAGTTGTATGTTTTAAGCTAAGGATCCCTTCATCTCCTGCTTTCATATATTTCACCACCTAGATTACAAGGGTTGGAATTGCACTAAACAATTTAATGTCAGCACAATGCATGTACAAAATCCAGTATAATGATTAGCCTCATATACATTGTCTACAGGTATCATTTTTAAATTGAGAACATATAGCTGAACAGTATATAAACAATGTGTGAGTTAAGCTATTCTCTGTTTCAGATGCAAAATGTCAAGGGCTGCATTGCAAATGCCCATAAGGCTAATGCCATCATACTGTAAGCCAGTGGATCTCAACGCCAGTCCCCGAGTACCCCCAACAGTACAATTTATTATAGCCCTGGACAAACACACTGATTCAACTTATCAACTAATCAGCAGGCCCTCAGAGTTGAATCAGGTGTGTTTGTCCGGGGCAATAACAAAAATGTGCGCTGTTGGGGGTACTCAAGGACTGGAGTTGAGAACCACTGCTGTAGGCCTATGGCTGCATTGACGTTGCATACCATTATCAGCTGCAAAATGGAGTCGCATGGCTGATGTCCTGAAAAAATTGTGACAATCAAATAAACCCAATTGGAGAGCTTATGACTGAACAGAAAGGTAATGTTAATTTATGAATGCAACACAGAAACAGACAAATTAGAGACAGATTCCCTTTCCCTCTTTATTGCAGGATTGTGATCTGTGTTTAATCAACATCGACAGTAGTTCATTTGGAATAATAGTTAAATTCACAAGTAAAACAAATTTAAACACTTACTGTAACTTCAAAGAATCAACACTATTTCATATAATTTCAGAGTACAAGTAAGCTAACTCATTTGTAAGGTTAGACGTTTTAGTAACAAGTAGACCATTATTACCAAACCCATAATTTCAGGTGAAGAAAAAAAAGTCAATACCATAGGTGGCCAACCTCGCTCCACTGATTCCTGATATACGGGGAGAGCAGACTTCTGGTCTAGCCCAGCACTAGCACACTTGATTATTAACCAATTAGGTCTGATACATTGAATCAGGTGTGTTAGTGCTGGGCTGGAACAGAAGCGTGTACACCCAGCATGGTTGGCCTGCTCGAGTTGTAATAAGTTTATAGATTGTGTGTGACTTTTAAGCTGTATTTTTGTTCACAAAATGTGCTAACATCGGTACACATATAATCCATGGTATACAAGAATGTACCCTTATTATCTTAGGACATTCATTGGGACCTTTTCATCTGCAGACAGGTTTTTACGGCTCTCTGTACCTAAGGACGGAAAACATCACAAAGTAAACAGGCTGCATTATACTCAAATTAGAAAGCACTGAATATTATGTTGCTATATCTCTCTGTCCTCATTTGTTCTCGTTAAGGATTGGAACTGGAGAATATTTTCATAATGTCCAAAGGTACAAAGGTACCCGGTCTAACCAGAGTAGCCTACTCTCCCTTCTGACAGCTGTAACTGCTAGCTAATCCTTTCACCCTCTTCCATGGCTGTTAGCTAGCTACCTAGCTACAAATGCATTTAGAGTTACAACAAATAAACATTAAAATTTTGCAAATTTATAAAAAAAAATATAAAAAAATACATGGAAATATCACATTTACGTAGGTATTCACACCCTTTACTCAGTACTGTGTTGAAGCACCTTTGGCAGCGATTACAGCCTCAAATCTTCCTGGGTATGACGCTACAAGCTGGGCACACATATGTTTGGGGAGTTTCTCCCATTCTTCTCTGCAGATCCTCTCAAGCTCTGTCAGGTTGGATGGAGAGCGTCGCTGCACAGCTAATTTCAGGTCTCTCCAGGGAAGTTAGATTGGGTTCAAGTCTGGGCTCTGGCTGGGCCACTCAAGGACATTCAGAGACTTGTCCCGAAGCCACTCCTGTGTTGTCTTGGCTGTGTGCTTAGGGTTGTTGTCCTGTTTGAAGGTGAACCTTCACCTCAGTCTGAGGTCCTGAGCTCTCTGGAGCAGGTTTTCATCAAGAATATCTCTGTACTTTTCTCCGTTCATCTTTCCCTCGATCCTAACTAGTCTTCCAATCCCTGCCGCTGTAAAACATCCCCACAGTATGATGCTGCTACCACCGTGCTTCACTGTAGGGATGTTGCCAGGTTTCCTCCAGACATGACGCTTAACAGTCAGGCCAAAGAATTCAATCTTGGTTTCATCAGACCAGAAAATCTTGTTTCTCATGGTTTGAGAGTCATTTTGGTGCCTTTTGGCAAACTCCAAGCAGGCTGTCATGTTCCTTTTACTGAGGAGCGGCTTCCGTCTGGCCACTCTACCATAAAGTCCTGATTGCTGGAGTGCTGCAAAGATGGTTGTCCTTCTGGAAGGTTCTCCCATCTCCACTGGAGCTCTGTCAGAGTGACCATTGGGTTCTTGGTCACCACCCTGACCAAGGCCCTTCTCCCCCAATTGCTCAGTTTGGCCAGGCAGCCAACTCTAGGAAGAGTCTTGGTGATTCCAAACTTCTTCCATTTAAGAATGATAGAGGCCACTGTGCTCTTGGGAACCTTCAATGCTGCAGAATTTTTTTGGTGCCCTTCCCCAGATCTGTATCTTGACACAATCCTGTCTCGGAGGTCTACAGACAATTCCTTTGACCCCATGGCTTGGTTTTTGCTCTGACATGCACTGTCAACAGGTGTCTTGCCTTTCCAAATCATGTCCAATCAATTGAATTTACCACAAGTGGACTCCAAACAAGTTGTTGAAACATCTCAAGGATGGTCAATGGAAATAGGATGCACCTGAGCTCAATTTCAAGTATCATAGCAAAGGGTCTGAATATTTATGTAAATAGGGTATTTCTGCTTCTTATATTTAATAAATTTGCTAGTATTTCTAAAAACAAGTTTTCACATTGTCATTATGGGGTATTGTGTGTAGATTGATGAGGAAAAACATTTATTTAATCAATTTTAGAATAATTCTGTAATGTAACAAAGGTTCTGAATACTTTCCAAATGCACTGTATGCAGTATTTAATGTTAGCTAACTAGCAAACATTATGTTAGCAGAAACTTAGCCTGCACACTAAGTTTCTATAGTAGGCTAGCTAGCTAATAATACATTGTTTGTGATAATTTTCAAAATATATTTACTTACATGAATAGGTTCTCCCACTGCCTCCATTTTCTGTGTCCTTAGAAAAACTAAATAATGGGCCATCTTCCAGAAGTGTCCGGTGGTACTAAAAGCAGCCATCCATGTAGACGTTTGGAGAACTTTTAACAGACTGACTTCAGTCTTCAAGCATGGAGCCTGGTGCGGTTGCTAAGTGATTTGTGACACAACTGCAAACCCTCTATTGGAATCCAGCCAGAGTGAGAATAGCCAACAATTGGAACTTCTAATCACCTGCAATCTGCATTTTATTTGTATTTTTTATTTATTTAATTGAACCTTTATTTAACCAGGTAGGCTAGTTGAGAACAAGATCTCATCTACAACTGTGACCTGGCCAAGAAAAAGCAAAGCAGTGTGACACAGACAACAACACATGGAATAACATGGAATAAACAATAACACAATAAACAAGTCAATGACGCAGTAGAAAAAGAAAATCTATATACAGTGTGTGCAAAAGGCATGAGGAGGCAGGCAATAAATAGGCCATACTAGCAAATAATTACAATTTAGCAGATTAACACCGGAATGATAAATGAGCAGTTGATGATATGCACGTAGAGATACTGGTGTGCAAAATAGCAGAAAAGTTAATAAAAGCAGTATGGGGATGAGGTAGGTAGATTTGGTGGGCTATTTACAGATGGACAGCTGCAGTGATTGGTTAGCTGCTCAGGTAGAAGATGTTTAAAGTTGGTGAGGGAAATATAAGTCTCCAGCTTTAGTGATTTTTGCAATTTGTTCCAGTCACTGGCAGCAGAGAACTCGAAGGAAAAACGGCCAAATGAAGTGTTGACTTTGGGGATGATCAGTAAGATATACCTGCTGGAATGTGTGATATGGGTGGGTGTTGTTATCGTGACCAGTGAGCTGAGATAAGGCGGAGCTTTACCTAGCATAGACTTATAGATGACCTGGAGCCAGTGGGTCTGGCGACGAATATATAGCGAGGGCCAGCCGACTAGAGCATACAGGTCGCAGTGGTGGGTGGTGTAAGGTGATTTGGTAACAAAAGGGATGGCACTGTGATAGACAGCATCCAGTTTGCTGAGTAGAGTATTGGAAGCTATTTTGTAGATGACATCGCCGAAGTCGAGAATTACTAGGGTAAGTTTGGCGGCGTGAGTGAAGGAGGCTTTGTTGCAAAATAGAAATAGAAAGCCGATTCTAGATTTGATTTTGGATTGGAGATGTTTAATATGAGTCTGGAAGGAGAGTTTACAGTCGAGCCAGACACCTAGGTATTTATAGTTGTCCACATATTCTAGGTCAGAACCATCCAGGGTGGTGATGCTAGTCGGGCGGACGGGTGCGGGCAGCGAACAGTTGAAAAGCATGTATTTAGTTTTACTAGCGTTTAAGAGCAGTTGGAGGCCACGGAAGAAGTGTTGTATGGCATTGAAGCTCGTTTGGAGGTTAGATAGCACAGTGTCCAAGGAAGGGCCAGAAGTATACAGAATGGTGTATAGAGGTGGATCAGGGAATCACCAGCAGCAAGAGCGACATCATTGATATATACAGAGAACAGAGTCGGCCTGAGAATTTAACCCTGTGGTACTCCCATAGAGACTGCCAGAGGTCCGGACAACAGATTTGACACACTGAACTCTGTCTGCAAAGTAGTTGGTGAACCAGGCGAGGCAGTCATTAGAGAAACCAAGGCTATTGAGTCTGCCGATAAGAATACGGTGATTGACAGAGTCGAAAGCTTTAACTGCACAGTACTGTCTTTTATCGATGGCGGTTATGATATTGTTTAGTACCTTGAGTGTGGCTGAGGTGCACCCGTGACCGGCTCGGAAACCGGATTGCACACCGGAGAAGGTACGGTAGGATTCGAAATGGTTAGTGATCTGTTTATTAACTTGGCTTTCGAAGACTTTAGAGAGGCAGGGCAGGCTAGATATAGGTCTATAGCAGTTTGGGTCTAGAGTGTCACCCCCTTTGAACAGGGGGATGACCGCGGCAGCTTTCCAATCTTTAGGAATCGCGGGACGATACAAAAGAGAGGTTGAACAGGCTGGTAATAGGGGTTGCAAAAATGGAGGCAGATAGTTTTAGAAAGAGAGGGTCCAGATTGTCTAGCCCAGCTGATTTTTACTGGTCCAGGTTTTGCATTGAGAATGACTGACAGGGTTGTGAAATATGAATTTTTGAGACTACCTAAATCATATAAACTGGAACAGCCATCTCAATATTGGGTACATTAAATCCAATTTACTGACAGATTAGATCAGTTTAGAAACATGTACAGTGCCTTGCAAAGTATTCGGCCCCCTTGAACTTTGTGACCTTTTGCCACATTTCAGGCTTCAAACATAAAGATATAAAACTGTATTTTTTTGTGAAGAATCAACAACAAGTGGGACACAAACATGAAGTGGAACGACATTTATTGGATATTTCAAACTTTTTTAACAAATCAAAAACTGAAAAATTGGGCGTGCAAAATTATTCAGCCCCCTTAAGTTAATACTTTGTAGCGCCACCTTTTGCTGAGATTACAGCTGTAAGTCGCTTGGGGTATGTCTCTATCAGTTTTGCACATCGAGAGACTGAAATTTTTTCGCATTCCTCCTTGCAAAACAGCTCGAGCTCAGTGAGGTTGGATGGAGAGCATTTGTGAACAGCAGTTTTCAGTTCTTTCCACAGATTCTCGATTGGATTCAGGTCTGGACTTTGACTTGGCCATTCTAACACCTGGATATGTTTATTTTGCTTTATGTTTTGGATCATTGTCTTGTTGGAAGACAAATCTCCGTCCCAGTCTCAGGTCTTTTGCAGACTCCATCAGGTTTTCTTCCAGAATGGTCCTGTATTTGGCTCCATCCATCTTCCCATCAATTTTAACCATCTTCCCTGTCCCTGCTGAAGAAAAGCAGGCCCAAACCATGATGCTGCCACCACCATGTTTGACAGTGGGGATGGTGTGTTCAGCGTGATGAGCTGTGTTGCTTTTACGCCAAACATAACGTTTTGCATTGTTGCCAAAAAGTTCAATCTGACCAGAGCACCTTCTTCCACATGTTTGGTGTGTCTCCCAGGTGGCTTGTGGCAAACTTTAAAGAACACTTTTTATGGATATCTTTAAGAAATGGCTTTCTTCTTGCCACTCTTCCATAAAGGCCAGATTTGTGCAATATATACGACTGATTGCTGTCCTATGGACAGAGTCTCCCACCTCAGCTGTAGATCTCTGCAGTTCATCCAGAGTGATCATGGGCCTCTTGGCTGCATCTCTGATCAGTCTTCTCCTTGTATGAGCTGAAAGTTTAGAGGGACGGCCAGGTCTTGGTAGATTTGCAGTGGTCTGATACTCCTTCCATTTCAATATTATCGCTTGCACAGTGCTCCTTGGGATGTTTAAAGCTTGGGAAATCTTTTTGTATCCAGATCCGGCTTTAAACTTCTTCACAACAGTATCTCGGACCTGCCTGGTGTGTTCCTTGTTCTTCATGATGCTCTCTGCGCTTTTAACGGACCTCTGAGACTATCACAGTGCAGGTGCATTTATACGGAGACTTGATTACACACAGGTGGATTGTATTTATCATCATTAGTCATTTAGGTCAACATTGGATCATTCAGAGATCCTCACTGAACTTCTGGAGAGAGTTTGCTGAATAATTTTGCACGCCCAATTTTTCAGTTTTTGATTTGTTAAAAAAGTTTGAAATATCCAATAAATGTCGTTCCACTTCATGATTGTGTCCCACTTGTTGTTGATTCTTCACAAAAAAATACAGTTTTATATTTTTATGTTTGAAGCCTGAAATGTGGCAAAAGGTCGCAAAGTTCAAGTGGGCCGAATACTTTCGCAAGGCACTGTATGCAGCATAAGATTAATCAACCAATCAATGTATATAAAAAACACAGGTATTGAATCAAACAATTCTGAATATCAACCTGCAATAAACCAAGCTGGGAAAGATGGTAATGATGGGCGTGGTTTTGAGCAAACATACATTTGGAATTTTACTCAACAAGCTTGTTCAAATTAGCTCACATAGAGCAGAGTATGTTGAGTAAACACAACACGTTATCTCAAATTCTTGTCCATTTGAAGTCCACTATACTCACATATTTAGCTGATTAAGCCATTGGCTTTTTTACAGTGTTACCTTCCAAAGGCATTCATGAATGTGTCATTTTTGCTCACATCGAGCAGAGTTTGTTGAGTAGCTTACATTCTTGTCCTTTTGAAGTCCACTCAACTCACAGAATAATAATTATTTAGGAATTGGTTAAGTTGGCTTTTTTACTGTGCATTTTAATTAGAATAAAATACTGTAAAATCAAAAAAACACATCTCCCTCAATGAATTTAATTAATTAATTCATTCATTACAATTACAGTAACATTTACTTGTTTATGGTATAACACTGTGGGTATTGTTTCATTGGTTACTATACTTTCTTGCCACTAGCTGCCGGTAAGTTACTGTCAAATTCACAGCAAACCCCTTTACAGTCTAAATTGCACCCTTGAATTGAAATTAAACGAATCTCCTGAAATTAAGTGGGGTTGACCTCAACCATGTGTCCTATAGTGGTAGCTTGACCCTAGGATCTGACTGTTAACCTCTTTCTCTCTTTGCACTTACAGGTTTTCACTGGTATCTTTGCTGGTGAGATGTTTGCCAAGCTGGCTGCCATGGATCCATACTACTACTTCCAGGAAGGCTGGAATTGTTTTGACAGCTTCATCGTGACCCTCAGTTTAGTCGAGCTGGTATTGGCTGACATTGAGGGTCTGTCTGTGCTCAGGTCATTCCGATTGGTGAGTAAGAAAAGTGGTGTGAACTGGAATGATGGAGCATAATGATAACCATCTATGACCTTGATGTCCAGACAGTTTACTGAAGGTGGAGTGAAGGGTTCATTCTGCAGCAGAGTTAGCTTGACTTGACTAATGTCCAAATTCTCAAACAGTATGATTAACCACCTCAAATCTGTCTCTCCTACCCTCCCCCCCTCTCTGTATCTTGTCTAGCTGAGAGTGTTTAAGCTGGCCAAGTCGTGGCCCACACTCAACATGCTCATCAAAATCATTCACTCTTCTGTGGGAGCCCTGGGAAACTTGACCTTGGTGCTGGCCCTTATCGTCTTCATCTTCGCCGTGGTTGGCATGCAACTGTTTGGAAAGAACTACAAGGACTGTGTTTGTAAGATCGCAATAAGCTGTAAGCTGCCCCGTTGGCACATGAATGACTTCTTTCACTCATTTCTCATGGTGTTTCGGGTTCTGTGCGGGGAGTGGATCGAGTCCATGTGGGACTGCATGGAGGTGGCCGGCCAGAACATGTGCATGATCGTCTTCTTGATGGTCATGGTCATAGGCAACTTGGTGGTAAGAAAAACAACCATTGAAATATCCATAATCGAGTAGCAGTTTTTTGCATACCCTACCTGTGAAGAACAGATCTCTCTTCACTTAGTGAATTGGAAGCAAGTAGCATTTCTGCATCCACATCCACATGTAACTATGGTTTGTGCATTATAATTTTGGTCTGGTTAAGCCTGATATCAGTTAGTTTGCAGTTAGTGACACATCTGCTAAGACCTGCTCTATGTGCACCGCCCTCTCCCCAGGTGTTGAACCTGTTCCTTGCCTTGTTGCTGAGCTCGTTCAGCGCAGACAACCTGGCACCCTCAGACGATGACGGAGAACAGAACAACCTGCAAATAGCAGTCGGTCGAATAAAGACGGGGATTGCCTGGGCCAAGGTCTTTGTAGCCGAGGTTATGAAGAAGGTATGCTGTGATGACATGTCCTCTATGTTCTGTTATATATGACATCACTCTGATGTCATTGTTGTATTGTTTCTGTGTTGTTTTAACAACACCAAGACAAACGCTTTCACAATGTAGTTGAACGTCAGTATTTGTTTCTTGACTGATTTTATATCTGATTCTGATTGCAAATCTGATTCTGATGGCAAGGAGGAGGAAGAAGCAGAGGATGAGCAGAAACATCTTGATGAGTTTGACGAGAAGCTTAACTGCATCGCAAACCAGAAGGGCATAGACATCAACCGCGAGCTGGACTACATCAATGGCAATACCAGTGGTATTGGCAGCAGCGTGGGCAAGTACATGATCGACGAGGACCACATGTCCTTCATCCACAATCCCAACCTCACCGTGTGTGTTCCCATTGCGGTCGGGGAGTCAGATTTCGATAACCTCAACACCGAGGACTTCAGCAGCGAGTCGGATGTGGAGAACAGCAAAGACGTGAGTATGGAGGGATGGGTGTGATATATTCCTTCTATGCTATTTAAATATAGAAATGGTTGGGGTGTGGGGTTATATAAGAGGGGAGGTTGATGGTTGTGGAATGTGGTTAATCGGAAAATGGGAAGGGGGGTTTTGGGTGCTTGATTAGGTGAAAGGTTTGACGGAGTTCTGTTGTAGGTTTAGGATAAGTTGTGGATTGACTTGTTGAGACCTTATCAAATATAGTGGTTATGTAATTTTCTATGAATTGGAGTGCATTAGCATCCACTCCTCTAAGATTGCTCATACTTCTGACTTCTTATATGTTTTTTTTGTAGGTTTTCACAAATTCTATATGCATTAGCTAGCTTCGTGTAGCTGAATATGTCTTCCCTACTTAGCCGCAAAAGTGTGACATATTCATATTTCTCAAAAACAACTTTATTTCAAAGGAGTGCTATACTGCACATGTGCAGTTTGGCACAGCTCGTTAACTTGAGATGATCACGTGTTTCTACATAGCTAGCTTGGTGACCATTACACTGCTAGCTAGCGTGATCAAGGGTTTGTATTGGAATGGCCGTTAGAAATGTCTCTTTCTGTACAGAATTTCTTTGATTTAGCTTAATCTCACCTAACTAAACATGCTAGTTAGCTAACTAGCACAACTAACACAATGTATTTTGCAAACCTAGATAGCTGGGTACTGAAACAAATGCAAAGGATCTCTAACTCAAATCAGAAATCACAACAGGATTAGCTTAAACTAATCAAAAGATACAGTTATTTTAGTAATCGCATCGTCTTTCACAAGTTGAACCGTGGCTAATGTGTTTGCCTTTATCCGTCACCGGCTCTCCTGATGAGTAGTAGGAGGTAATGTATACACTTTTGTTAGCAAATGCAAGCTACAATACGCCAATGATGAGACTGTGACCATAGAAATATAACTCCTAGAAGTGGAATAGCCCCTCAGACCATGGCAATTTGACAGCCCCTTATGGGTACACTCAATATGGCTGACATTGTATGCTTAATTGCCACGTTAACATGGAATGTTCATTAAAATGATGCTGTGGCTTTATAATGTCAATTGTGTTGACTGTTAATAAAGCACAAATTGAATGCTGTACTTCCAGCTTTATTTTCTGATCATGGGTACTCTAAAAATGGCCGCCAGTCTACCCATCAATGACCCATTGACTTGGATGTCCGTTCTAGGAATTATATTTCTATGACTGACTTGGAAGGTAATGTATAGCTACATTTATGTTAGCTAATACAAGCTACAATACGGTAGTGATGAGAAAGAATGACTTTGTGACTAAATAGGATTTAGCAAGGTGTGTCAACAAAGTGCTTACTTTCACTTGCACATCTTCTAATGGTTAACTAGAAATAGTTAACACACTCCAGAAAACAAATCAATCAGAGGAAATATTGATTCCTTATAGCAAAACATTATGCCTCAAGCTTATTATTGCGTTTGCACCCACTACTAACCAGGGGTTGGAACCATTATGGTTTCGTTCTGGACAGAACCATTATTTTTTCCTATCGTTCCACTGTTCCGAACAACAAAATAAAGTTTTGAACCGGTTCGAACCAAAAAAAAAGTACCGGTTTGTATTGTTACTATCTATTCTTTTTTAAACCTCTGAAACCGTCATTTATTTAGATTTAGCTCGACATTAAATTACTTATTCAATTAGTGTGGATAAAGCAGCTTGTTATGGAGCAGGTAAGCAATTTAATCTCTACAGGAAAGTCTTTAAGAGAAAATTGTATTTTGCTGTAAAAGCATGGTCAAATCATAATGAAAGACAAACACACACACACACTGTGGTGCCAGTCACAGTGTAGGGCAGGAGATGCAACTGACATTTTGCAGATGAGGAGAGCACGAGAGAGGAAGGAGGAAGCTTGCCTTGAAGCGCTGGGCACATAGCCCAGCTGGGCACATAGCAGCACCACCTGAAAAAATTGTATTAATAAAAACAAAATATATATATACCGTAATTGCTGGACTATTAAGCGCACCTGAATATAAACCGCACCCACTGAATTATTAAAAAATATGTATTTTGTACATAAATAAGCCGCACATGTCTATAAGCCGCAGGTGCCTACCGGTACATTGAAACAAATGAACTTTACACAGCCTTTAAATGAAACACGGCTTGTAACAAAAATTAAACAGTGGCCTACCAAGAAAGTCATTGGTCACTATCTTCCTCCTCCTGTGCACTGAAACCACTGAAGCCATCTCCTTCGGTGTCGGAGTTGAATAGCCTCAGAATTGCTTCATCCGATGTTGGATCGTTTTCATTGTCGTTCTCGTCACTTTCATCCGGAGGCAAATACCCCGCTGAGCTCATGCTGCCCCTTCAACACACAGCAGTCCAGCCTTTCGAAACCCATTGATGATAGTGGATTCTTTTACAATGCTCCACGCTGTCAGGACCCACTGGCAGACTTGACCATAAGTTGCTCTTCGCATGCGGCCCATTTTAGTGAAGGATTTCTCCCCACTTGTCATCCAAGCCTCCCACTGAACAAGGAGCGCCACTTTAAATGCACGATTTACACTGATGTCGAGTGGCTGCAAATACTTTGGGCCATCTGCTTTTCTTCCCTCTGAAAGCTTTTGTTGTCTTTTTGCACTGAGTCAGTTCCTCACGCTGCTTTCCAACGTCTTATCATCGACTCATTAAGGCCAAGCTCCCGTGCAGCAGCTCTATTTCCTTTTCCAACAGCCAGATCGATCGCCTTCAACTTGAAAGCTGCATCATATGCATTTCTCCGTGTCTTTGCCATGATGAGGGTGACAAAATTACTACCGTAATCAGAATGATGGGAAGTTTGAGCGCGCTCGATTTACGTCACATTATGTGACGGTGCTCAGTTTTTTGGCGGCATGAATCTTGTGAAAGCGGTAAAAATCCATAAATTAGCCGCGTCATTGTATAAACCGCGAGGTTCAAAGCGTGGGAATAAAGTAGCGGCTTATAGTCCGGAAATTGCAGTATAAGTATTTTTTCACAAACGTAGTGCGCTGGGCCTTTACTAGTCCTGAATTAGCGCGGGGAATTTTTTTTTCCACACCATGTATATAATGTTGGCAGTAGGCTACAGTAACCTATTCTTCAGTGGGGAGGGGCAGATAGCCTACACACAAGTATACCCACTGGCAAAGATTTACAGCCGGTAGGCAGACACTGGAATAAGTTTCTGAGTGGTCAGAATGTAATAGAAAGTTAGAAAGTTATTAACCGTTTCCCATGCTTTTAAAATAACAGTTATGTCCCGGAACAGTATAGATCACTTTAGTTTCAGGTTAGGGTTCTGTTCCTCAAATCATTTCCTTCTTTTCCAGTTTTCTGTTCTGTTCCCTGAACTGGTTCCAACCCTTGCTACTAACCACTATTGTTATCCAGCATATTCATTTTAATTAGTGTGCTTGCTTCAGCAAGATCACTACTGTTAAATAGCTGATGCAATCGCTCAAATTTTCTTCAGGAAATTTACCTTTTCTAGTTATAGCTGTAGCATGATGCTTTGCAGAGTAGCCAAATACAGTCCCTTCAGAAAGTGTTTATGCCCCTTGACTTATTCCACATTTTGTTGTGTTACTGACTGAATTCCACATGTTTGAAATGTTTTAATTTGATTTCTTACCCATCTACACTAAAATGTTGCATATTTATTGAAAATTAAATACATAAATATCTAATTTCTTCACACCCCTGAGTCAATACATGTTAGAATCATCTTTGGCAGCGATTACAGCTGTGAGTCGTTCTGGGTAAGTCTCTAACAGCTTTGCACACCTGGAATGTACAATATCTGCACTTATTTCTTTTCAAGTTCTGTCAAGTTGACTGCCATTTTCAAGTCTTGCCCTAGATTTTAAGCCCGATTTTAAGTCCAAACTATAAGTAGGCCACTCAGGAACATTCAATGTAATCTTGGTAAGAAACTCTAATGTATATTTGGCCTTGTGGTTTAAGTTATTGTCCTCCTGAAAGGTGAATTTGTCTCCCAGTGTATGTTTAGAAAGCAGACTGAACCAGATTTGGGATTTTGCCTGGGATTTTGCCTGTGCTTAGCTCTATTCCATTTATTTTTATCTTTAAAAAAAATCTTCCAGGTCCTTGCTGATGACAAGCATACCCATAAAATGATGCAGCCACCACCATGCTTGAAAATATGAAGAGTGGTACTCAGTAACGTGTTGTGTTGGATTTGCCTCAAACATAACACTTTGTATTCAGGACATAAAGTACATTTCTTTGCCACATTTTTGCAGTTTTACTTTAGTACCTTATTGTAAACAGGATGCATATTTTAGAACATTTGTATTCTGTACCTGCTTTCTTCTTTTTGCGCTGTTATTTAGGTTAGTATTGTGGATTAGCTATAATGTTGTTGATTCATCCTCAGTTTTCTCCTGTCACAGCCATTTAACTCTGTAACTGTTTTAAAGTCACCATTGGCTTCATGGTGAAATCCCTGAGCAGTGTCCTTCCTCTCTAGTAACTGAGTTAGGAAGGACACCTGTATCTTTGTAGTAACTGGGTGTATTGACACACCATCCAAATTGTAAATAATAACTTCAACATGCTCAAAGGATGTTCAACTTCTCCTTTTAAAAATGTTTACCAATCTACCGATAGGTGCCCTTCTTTACGAGGAAAACCTGCCTGATCTTTGTGGTTGAATCAGTGTTTGAAATGTACTGCTCGACTAAGGGGCCTTAGCTGAGCAATTAGATAATTGTATGTGTTGGGTACAGAGATGGTAGAAATGATTGTGACTTGTTAAGCAAATTCTTGCTCCTGAACATATATAGGCTTGCCAATACAAAGGGGTTGAACACTTATTGACTCAAGACATTTCAGCTTTTCATTTAAAAAAAACTTGTAAACATAAAAAAGTATAATTCCACTTTGACATTATGGGGTATGATCTCATTTGTAGCCTTTTTAAATTCAGGCTGTAACACAACACAATGTGGAAAAAGTCAAGGGGTGTGAATACGTTCTGAACATGCTGAGGCTCTTGAGATTGCAGTCTTAATGTAGTAGATGATGTAATGGCTTAAAGTGCATTTGTGTGTGTGTGTGTGCCATGTTTTTTAATCCACTCATCAACACTGGCCTGAGCAGTGAATATAGAGCGGTGAACACAGAAGGGGCGAACACAAGAGACCTTCAGATGACCTGACGTTTCAGAACATTTGTTTAGACATGGCAGTACCACTGGCTCTGCAGACTGACAGACAGACAGACAGACGGACACCGCTTTGTGTATGTCAACGTGTGGGAAAGGTCCTCCTCACTCGTACAGTATGTGGATATGTTGGGGAGCTCTGATGCTTGGGTCACCTTGACCTGGTTTGCAGAGGGAAGTCATGCAGCAGCTCTAATACCTGTACCAGATTCCAGTCTTCTCCGCTACCTGTCTCCACCAACCACAAGGCTGGCTATCCTACATCTAAGCCTGTCACAGCCCAGCCCTGCAGCGATTGGATGGACACAGAGCCCATGTCAGACAGTCAGGGATCTGTCTGGCTGTTTGTGATACTGGAGAAAGAGAGCAAGAGAGAGGGGGAGAGAGAGAGTGTGTATGAGAGTAAGAGAGAGAAGCACAGTCTTTCTGCTGACTATTCAGGATTCTAAAGTGAAGCGTCATTCATCTGTAAATTGGATTAGCTCTGTGCGTGTGCGCGTGCGTGCGTGAATTTGTCCTGGTTCACCTTGACTTATTGTTCAGCTTTGAGATGATTTATTAGGTTGGCTAGACAACATCTCTACCTGAACATGCTGTTTGAGATCAGCCTCAATACATTTACATTTTATGCCTTTCATAGAACTATGTGTTGAATCATCTCTCCATAACCGTTTCACTGTAATCATATCAAATAATACTTTGTTAATGGTCGTCGTTTGTGGCTCGACTGTTGTATTTAAGAATAAGCATTTCTTCTGAGAGTCTGTGAGTATCTATACTGTGAGACATGAATTAAAAAGCCCCTGCCTATGATCCTTCCTCCACCTCACTTTTATTAACATGTTTACCATATCAATTACCTTCTTGAGTGTCGTATGTTTTTTTACTCAATCCTGGGCATTGAGTAAAATGGTTAACCACTGGATCTAATGCTCTAGTCTATTTACATAAATATACATGTAACTAGCAACAAATCAGGCATCACTGTCAATTCTGCGTATGCATATTTATCATTGACCAGCCTTAATAATGTAATCACCCAGCAGCCAAGGTTAATGACCAACTGGTCAATGTTGCTATTAATAATACTCACTTCAAGGCAAATAGACAAGGTCACCCACACATCCATGGTCAGAATGTAAGAGAATGTGTTAAAAATGCAGACAACATGTAACATCTAACCTCCAGCTGAGACACACAGCTTTTCCTGGTTAGGTTACGTGCCCCTTAAATCATGATGCCTTTGAGGTATCCACAGAAAGGGTGAGTAGGTGACTAGTGGATGCTTTTGTAGGCAGTGGGTACCACTGTGCAGTATCTTTGTACATACTAGCTCATAACACCACAGAATGTTCTGTGATGTTAGGAGTCTGACCCTCTCTCCTGTTGTCTGTCTCAGCTGGATGACACTAGCTCTTCGGAAGGCAGCACCATAGACATCAAGCCTGACGTGGAGGAAGTGGTGGTGGTGGAGGTTGTGGAGGAGTTCCTGGACCCAGACGCCTGCTGGACAGATGGTAACTAAGAAGCCACAGAGAGACACAGGCCTCATTCTGGCCACAATAGCACTTAGTATAAATGCTAACTGATTTAATTGTGGGCCATGGCAAGTGTGGGTTGGTGAGTGTCTGTACTCATCTTCAGTTTGTATGGCATAATGAGGCCATTTTATGGACGTGTGCGTGTGTAGTCAATAGTGTGTACATGTCCTAAATGTATTTGACTGTGTCAGTAACAGTGAGTGTGTGTGCCCTCTTATCCAGAATGTGTTGCCAAGTATACGTTTTTGTACTTGCCCATCGATCATGGCTGGGGGAAGCACTGGTGGTTCCTGAGAAAGACAAGCTACCTGATTGTGGAGCACAACTGGTTTGAGACCGTCATCATCTTCATGATCCTTCTCAGTAGCGGGGCGTTGGTAAGAATGCACACACACACATTTGTTTTACTATCCTTGTGGGGACTTAACAATTGATTCCCATTCAAAATCATATTTTTCCTAACCCTAAATATAACCCTAATCCTTAACCTAAACCTAACCCTAACTCCTAAACCTAACCCTAATTCTAACCCTAGCCCTAAAACTAACCCCTAAGCCTAAAATAGCTTTTTTCCTTGGGTGGACTTGCAAAATGTCTCCATTTGTTTTACTATCCTTGTGTGGACTTCTGGTAAAAAGCAAAACACACAGACTAACAGTTTAGCTCATACTGCACCATTAAGTACTGTCTTACAGTAAACCGTATCAGTTCCGACAGAATGTACTGAAATGTAATAATTAAATCGATAAATATTTTATTCCCCCATCATGCCTTTTACCTGTCTACGACTGTTTGTGATATGATTCTTGCTAATGAGCAGCAAAGTTCTGTAATGCACCAACCTTTTAAGCAAAGGGATCCAGCTTAGTTTTCAGCTTTCTGGGGGACTGTAGCACAATGGTGATTCAGAATGCTTACAGTGCCTTCAGAAAGTATTCACACCCCTTGATTTTTTTACACATTTGTTGTGTTACAAGGTGGGATTAAAATTGATTTAGTTGTCATTTTTTGACAATACTCCGTAATGTCAAAGTGATTTTCCCCCCCTAACATTAGTAAAAATATAATGAAAAATAAAACAGTAATATATCTTGATTACATGGGTATTCAACCCCCTGAGTCAATGCATGTTGGAATCACCTTCGGCAGTGATTATAGCTGTGAGTCTGTCTGGGTAAGTCTATCTGAGTTTTGCACACCTGGATTGTACCATATTTGCATTATTATTATTTTATTTTTTTCAAGCTTTGTCAGGTTTTCAAGCAGATTTATGTCAAAACTGTAACTAGGCCACTAAGGAACATTCAATGTTGTCTTGGTTAGCAACTCTCGTGTACATTTGGCTTTGTGTTGAAGGTTATTGTCCTGCTGAAAGGTAAATTGGTCTCCCAGTGTCTGTTGTAAAGCAGACCGAACCGGTTCTTCCGCTAGGATTTTGCCTGTGCTTAGCTCTATTACGTTTATTTTAATTTAAAAAAACCTCCCTAGTCTTTGCTGATGACAAGCATACCCATTACATGATGCAGCCACAACCATGCTTGAAAATGTGAAGAGAGGTACTCAGTGATGTGTTGGATTTGCCCCAAACATAACGGTTTGTATTCAGGACATACATTACATTTCTTTGACAATATTTTTGCAGTATTACTTTAGTGCCTTATTGCAAACAGGATGCATATTTTAGAATATTTGTATTCTGTACCTGCTTTCTTCTTTTCGCTCTGTTATTTAGGTTAATATTGTGGAGTAGCTACAATGTTGTTGATCCATCCTCAGTCTTCTCCTATCACAGCCATTAAACTCTGTAACTGATTTTAAGTCACCATTGGCCTCATGGTGACATTCCTGAGTAGTTTGCTTCCTCTCCAACAACTGAGTTAGGAAGGACACCTGTATCTTTGTAGTAACTAGGTGTATTGACACACCATTCAAATGTTAATTAATAACTTAACCAAGATCAAAAGGATATTCAATGTCTGATTTGAATTATTTTTTACCCATCTACCAATAGGTGCCCTTCTTTGTGAGGCATTGGTAAACCTTCCTGGTCTTTGTGGTTGAATCTGTGTTTGAAATTCACTGCTCAATTGAGGGACCTTGAAGATAATTGTATGTGTGGGGTAGAGAGATTTCGTAGTCATTCAGAAATCATGTTAAACACTATTATTGCGCACAGAGTGAGTCCATGCAACTTATTATGTGACGTGTTAAGCAAATTTGTACTCCTTCACTTATATAGGTTTGCCATGAAAGGGGTTGAATACTTATTGAATCAAGACATTTCAGATTTTCATTATTAGTTCATTTGTAAACATTTATAAAACCATTATTCCACTTTGACATTATGGTGTATTGTGTGTAGACCAGTGACACAAAATCTCAATACAACAAAATGTGGAAAAGGGTGTGAATATTTTCTGAATGAAAGTTTTCACTTCCATTTACTTTTTCCACATTTTGTTGTGTTACAGCCTGATTTTAAAATCGATTAAATGTAGATGTTTTTGTCACTGGCCTAAACACAATACCCCATAGTGTCATAGTAGAATAATATTTTTATGAATTTTTATAAATGAATTAAAAATGAAAAGCTGAACTGTCATGTGTCAATAAGTATTCAACGCCTTTGTTATTTACCCCACACATACAATTATGTGTAAGGTCCCTCAGTCGAGCAGTGAATTTCAAACACAGTTTCAACCACAAAGATCAGAGACGTTTTCTAATGCCTCGTAAAAAAAGGCACCTATTGGTAAATGGGTCAAAAATGTAAAAGCAGACATTGAATATCCCTTTGAGCATGGTGAAGTTATTAATTAACCTTTGGATAGTGTATCATTATACCCAGTCACTACAAAGATACAGGCGTCCTTCCTAACTCAATTGCTGGAGAGGAAGGAAACCGCTCAGGGATTTCACATTTAGGCCAATGGTGACTTTAAAACAGTTACAGAGATTAATGGCTGTGATAGGAGATCTGAGGATGAATCAACAACATTGTATTACTCCACAATACTAACCTAAATAACAGAGCAAAAAGAAGGAAGCCTGTACAGAAAAAATATTCCAAAACATGCATCCTGTTTAAAAGAAGGCACTAAAGTAATACTGCAAAAAATGTGGTAACGCAATCAATTTTGTGTCCTGAACACAAAGTTTTATGTTTGAGGCAAATCCAACACAACACATTACTGAGTACCACTCTAATTTTTTGGGACTTCCTTACCAAGAAGACAGTGAATGTTCCTGAGTGTCCCAAGTTACAGTTTTGACTTAGACCTGCTTGAAAATCTATGGCAAGACCAGAACATTATTGTCTTGCAATGATCAACAGCTAATTTGACAGAGCTTGAAGAATTCTGAAAAGAATAATGGGTAAATATTGTACAATCCAGGTGTGCAAAGCTCTTAGAGACTTACCCAGAAAGTCTCACAGCTGTAATCACTGCCAAAGGTGATTCTAAGATGAATTGACTTAGGGCTGTGAATACTTCAATACATTGTCGTATGAGAGAGAACAACTAAATTCACATAGTTTGCCATAAACATAGGGCAGTATTACCGTTAGCACAGTTGAATCCCAAGAGTTTAGATGCAATCAGGTTTCTGTAGAGAAAATAATACTGTATATAAAAAAGACAGCATAACACTTGTTGGAGGACTGAGACAGGATGGTCTTTGCCAATTTGACCAATAGCACCTTTAACATTATATACTGTAGTTTTCAGAGAATTCATATTTCAACAGGAAAAGCAAATGGCAAAACTATCTATAACACTATCTATAACACCTTTAACCATAGAGAGGGTCATGAGTTTTTCACATTATATGAAAAACTCTGAGGCCTAATCACAAGACAAGACATCCAGTCACGTCAGTGTTGTTAACCTGCTGCTGTTCTGTTTTCCCCTCCCCCAGGCCTTTGAGGATGTGTACATAAATAAGAGGAAGACCATTAAGATTATCCTGGAGTACGCAGACAGCGTGTTCACCTATATCTTCATCCTGGAGATGGTGCTCAAATGGGTGGCCTATGGCTGGGTCAAATACTTCACCAACGCCTGGTGTTGGCTGGACTTCTTCATTGTGGATGTAAGTAACTTATCCAACTGACCCTATGTTACTTCTTGCCTCCTATTATAATTTCCTTCCTCCATCTTTCCATCCTTTATTATTTTGTGCTGGTCTCTCTTTAAATCTCTTTTTATCTCTCTTGCTTTGTCTTCATGTTCTTCTTCTCTGGCTATGTCTTTTATGTCTCTTGCTTCTCTCTCTGTCAGTCTTCATTTTATGAGAGTTGATGAGCTTTTCTCTCCTCTTCCCAAGTTGGATACTGTTTCCCTTCAAGCACACTGTAGCTGTAACCAGATGACTCTTTGTTCCTGATCTGAGGCAACTTTGATAACAAGGGACTTGAATATCTCAAATGATGATGCTGCAGTGTGACCATTTAGCACTGATTGCAGATGCTGGGTATGGACATGACATCAAGTCATTACTTATTGACATCAAACATTTAGCAGGCATAACAAAACTCCCCCTTCTTCCCATAAATATACTCTGTATAGTACATAACTCAAACATTTGCCAATTTGACTGCTTTGTCAACAACATTTGACCAATCTTTTAAGTGGATTTAATTTAATTTAATGCTATTCTTACCCTCCAGCTGAAATGTTGAAAGGCCTGGCATCATTCATTGATATTATGGCCTTTCGCGTTGTATCTCTCTACCCTGTTTAACTAACTCTATTGGCTAGTGTGTTATCTGTTGCTGTGGAGTTGACCTATCTTGTCATTGCTGTGAGTGAACTGCTGTAATATGGAATATTACAGCCTGAGATGGGAGGTGTGGTATTAGCAGTGAGTCAACAATGTGGTTCACAATAGCACTTTACTATGTAAACAACCAAGGGGAACCACCATTTGCACATAGGTGATAGTAGGGGTAGGGGACCATCAACAATTTTTGACATTTATCCTTGAAGAAAAATCAAAAGAAAAACGTTACACTGTCCACATGGGACACATCACAATGCCATACAAGCTCTCTTCGGTTCTGGTGTTGCAAAGTGGGGGGTTTCATCCATTGTTGCTTTCCCCAGTAAAATGTTTCTACTGTTGTGTATCAAAGGCTGTGGTGTCTGTATGTTCCGCTGTCTCTGGAAGAGCAAATGTAAAGTTATATTTTGCACTTGACCTGTCCTGTTGGATGTGTTGGGTTGGGTCATGTGATGGATGGATGGTAAGTCAAGTCATGACTTCTGAGTCTTAAACTCCATTATCAACTAATGTGTTCTCATTCCTGATGGTTTAAGTATGTGTTAATGTCTGTGCTCAGTTTTGTGGGAGTGTGTGTGTGTGTGTGTGTTTTGTTTGTGTGTGTGCACCTGCCTGTGCATTGTGGGTTACTCAGAAGGTGCAGGTCTCTCTCCTCAGTATCTATTTGCACAGCCAGAGGAGGGAGGCATGGCGGCCACTCCCCGCCTTTACTACAGGGGGCGCCAAGCAGACAGAGGCTGAAGGTGATCATCACCCCAAAGAACAATGCCAGTGTAGTAGCCGAGAGGACAGTGGAAGATTTAGCGTGCCATTAAATAAGCCAGGGGACAGACATAGACAAAGGCTGTGTGTATATACGATAGAGATCATTTTAATATTAAATCTACCCCTTTGTGAAAAAGAAACCCATGGTTTAGAATAGCGTAGTTTCATCGGTAGTACTCAATACATTATGTATACAGTGCCTTGCGAAAGTATTCGGCCCCCTTGAACTTTGCGACCTCTTGCCACATGTCAGGCTTCAAACATAAAGATATAAAACTGTATTTTTGTGTGAAGAATCAACAACAAGTGGGACACAATCATGAAGTGGAACGACATTTATTGGATATTTCAAACTTTTTCAACAAATCAAAAACTGAAAAATTGGGCGTGCAAAATTATTCAGCCCCCTTAAGTTAATACTTCGTAGCGCCACCTTTTGCTGCGATTACAGCTGTAAGTCGCTTGGGGTACGTCTCTATCAGTTTTGCACATCAAGAGACTGAAATTTTTTCCCATTCCTCCTTGCAAAACAGCTCGAGCTCAGTGAGGTTGGATGGAGAGCATTTGTGAACAGCAGTTTTCAGTTCTTTCCACAGATTCTCGATTGGATTCAGGTCTGGACTTTGACTTGACCATTCTAACACCTGGATATGTTTATTTTTGAACCATTCCATTGTAGATTTTGATTTATGTTTTGGATCATTGTCTTGTTGGAAGAGAAATCTCCGTCCCAGTCTCAGGTCTTTTGCAGACTCCATCAGGTTTTCTTCCAGAATGGTCCTGTATTTGGCTCCATCCATCTTCCCATCAATTTTATCCATCTTCCCTGTCCCTGCTGAAGAAAAGCAGGCCCAAACCATGATGCTGCCACCACCATGTTTGACAGTGGGGATGGTGTGTTCAGGGTGATGAGCTGTGTTGCTTTTACGCCAAACATAACGTTTTGCATTGTTGCCAAAAAGTTCAATCTGACCAGAGCACCTTCTTCCACATGTTTGGTGTGTCTCCCAGGTGGCTTGTGGCAAACTTTAAACAACACTTTTTATGGATATCTTTAAGAAATGGCTTTCTTCTTGCCACTCTTCCATAAAGGCCAGATTTGTGCAATATACGACTGATTGTTGTCCTATGGACAGAGTCTCCCACCTCAGCTGTAGATCTCTGCAGTTCATCCAGAGTGATCATGTGCCTCTTGGCTGCATCTCTGATCAGTCTTCTCCTTGTATGAGCTGAAAGTTTAGAGGGACGGCCAGGTCTTGGTAGATTTGCAGTGGTCTGATACTCCTTCCATTTCAATATTATCGCTTGCACAGTGCTCCTTGGGATGTTTAAAGCTTGGGAAATCTTTTTGTATCCAGATCCGGCTTTAAACTTCTTCACAACAGTATCTCGGACCTGCCTGGTGTGTTCCTTGTTCTTCATGATGCTCTCTGCGCTTTTAACGGACCTCTGAGACTATCACAGTGCAGGTGCATTTATACGGAGACTTGATTACACACAGGTGGATTGTATTTATCATCATTAGTCATTTAGGTCAACATTGGATCATTCAGAGATCCTCACTGAACTTCTGGAGAGAGTTTGCTGCACTGAAAGTAAAGGGGCTGAATAATTTTGCACGCCCAATTTTTCAGTTATTGTTTTTTTTTAAAAGTTTGAAATATCCAATAAATGTCGTTCCACTTCATGATTGTGTCCCACTTGTTGTTGATTCTTCACAAAAAAATACAGTTTTATATCTTTATGTTTGAAGCCTAAATTGTGGCAAAAGGTCGCAAAGTTCAAGGGGGCCGAATACTTTCGCAAGGCACTGTATATATCTATTGTACATTTTCATGAATGAGTGAAACCAAAAGATCAGCTCTTTCTCAAACACAGCCTTTGTCAACAGTTCCCAGAAGAGAAGAAGTCTGTCCCTTCAGAGCTGTGATAAAGTATAGTATTTGTCATTGGTAGACTCTAAGTATGTTTTAGACATATTTGCAAATCCCTTTGAATGAAACTGTCCCCTGTTTCTCAATGCCCATATAACAGTCCAGAGTCCTCTGCCATTTGATGAGGAATAAAGGCAGTATAATATGTTGTCCCTTGACCCAAATCCCCCCCTGCCAGTATCACGTTATCGTGGATGGTCATGGGAGACAGAGGGGAAGGGAGCTCAAGTTTTCTAACAGGCATGGTGTCCTGTAGTCTCTGTGCCTCTTTGACTCCTTGTGCCTCTCTGTCCTGTAACTACTCTACTACTGTGTCAAACCACATCTTTGGTCCCTTGGGTCACCTTATGTAGGCTATGGCTCCGTCATCAGTTCAACTAGTGGTCTAGAATAGAATGAAATGTGAGTATAAGATGGCTCAGGGATGTGCACATTCAACCTGTACCTTCTCTCGCAGGTACCTATAACCGTGTCTCTCTTAAAATTAAAAGGGGTGTTGTACTGCAGACGAGAGGGACTTGGCTTGGATGTGTTGAGGGGCCAGGGTAAGATTATTGTGGTTTTTTCTCGGGACTCTCCCTTTCACAGGTTTTCCTCTCTCCTACTCGTCCCCACTACCGTCCTCACCCTCCTGGCACCCATCTCCATTCTTATACTCAACTGGTACTTTGTGAATTGTGTGAATATTGTACATTTACTGTGTGTCTTG
Organism: Oncorhynchus masou masou; assembly: GCF_036934945.1. Classification (NCBI taxonomy): domain Eukaryota; kingdom Metazoa; phylum Chordata; class Actinopteri; order Salmoniformes; family Salmonidae; genus Oncorhynchus; species Oncorhynchus masou. Next base: position 56,431,071 of record NC_088216.1, on the reverse strand, counting down.
TGAATTTTTGTGAACGCATTTCTCCTCTCAAATTTCCCATTTGTTTAATTCTGCTACCTCTTTTTCTCTCCCCTTATATTCCTCCTCTTTCTCTGTCTACCAAACGTTGCTAGCCAGGTATACTGTAGAGCTTATTTTCAAGCTTCACCTGCGTTATAAACTAAACCAAAACAACAATCAAAATTGGTCCAGTAGGGTCTATCTCTCTGTTACCCTTTCTAACTGTTTGGACCCTCTCTCTTCCTTCTCTCTTACTCTCTCTCTCTCTCTCTCTCTCTGTATAGGTGTCTATAATCACTCTTATAGCTAATGCGATGGGCTACTCCGATCTAGGGCCCGTTAAATCACTACGGACATTGAGGGCATTGAGGCCCCTTAGGGCCCTGTCTCGTTTTGAAGGGATGAGGGTAAGATCTAAAACACCAGGCAGCTGGTCCTTCTGCATGTCCATTCAACAGTTACAGCACCAATGCATGCTATAATGAATTAGACAAGATGATCATGGACAGCACTCACCTCAACCTAGCTAACACCTTCCCAGCCTAATTGTAGCCAAACCAATGTCCAAGTGGAGATTCAGGAAAATCACAAATGAATCCCCACACTTGTCTCAAAGCTGCGCAATGGCGCTGTCCCAAACAAAATGGTGCTGAAATTACCATCTCGTTGACCACACGTGGGTAGGTAATTGCTTCAAATTTATTACAAGGATTGGATAACTTTGGGAGTTTCAGTAAGCAACAATTTGATAGGCCTACATGCCTTCAATTGCATTATTCTACTTTATTCCAATATTTTTGTTGTCATTCAGTGATATTTATTCCCATAGTAATTATTTATGGATCCATCTAGTTGTGGATAAGAAAACAGTGCATGCTTAGTGGTGAGAGATGCGAAGATATGGACAAAGTGGCATGCCTTGCAAAGTTTATAACTGGCATGAGGATGGTTAACACGCACTGGCTAGCAACCATGAAGAGAGCAGTGCATGCCAAAGCTGCCTCAGCATTACGGCCACGTTTCATACTAAGCCTTAGGCAGAACTTTACTGAAATCATTGCTAGGTCGTTTGGCGGAAATACAAGTTTTGGCACCAGCAATAGACAATGCCTTTGAGATATAAAGAACAGGTATGATGAAATTTTAAGAAAAACTTCTTAATTTCAAAGGGATACAAGTTTATTTCGATTATATCAATATTTGATATAAAGGCTTTTCCACTGCCACCATGTCAAACAAACAAATTATCTCTAGGCATTTATAAAATTGTACCAAAACTTCCTGTTTCTATCATAGCCTTCATGATTTTCTTTTATAGGGTATGACTTTACTCGCAGAAAAACTGTGGATGGAAACTGTGGATGGAAATTTGCATGAAACGTTATCATTTCAGAAAGTCATGTTTAAGAGAAAACAGTCACCTTTATTTAACCAGATAGGCCAGTTGAGAACAAGTTCTCATTTACAACTGCGACCTGGCCAAGATAAAGCATAGCAGTGCGACAAAAACAACAACACAGAGTTACACATGGGATAGAGAAGTGTACAGTCAATTACACAATAGGAAAATATGTATACAGTGTGTGCAAATTTAGTAAGGAGGTAAGGCAATAAATAGGCCAATAGTGGCAAAGTAATTACAATTTAGCAATTTACACTGGAGTGATATATGTGCAGATGAGGATGTGCAAGTAGAAATAATTGTGTGCAAAAGAGCAGAAAAACTAAAACAAATATGGGGATGAGGTAGGTAGTTGGTTGGATGGGCTATTTATAGATGGGCTGTGTACAGCTGCAGCGATCGGTAAGCTGCTCTGACAGCTGACGCTTAAACTTCAGTGATTTTTGCAATTCGATAAGGCTGAGCTATACATAGCAAAGACTTATAGATGACCTGGAGCCAGTGGGTTTGGCGACAAATATGTAGCGAGGACCAGCCAACAAGAGCATACAGGTCGCAGTGGTGGGTAGTATATGGGGCTTTGGTGACAAAATGGATGGCACTGTGATAGACTGCATCCAATTTCCTGAGTAGTGTTGGAGGCTAATTTGTAAATGACATCACCAAAGTCAATGATTGGTTGGATAGTCAGTTTTACAAGGGTAAGTTTGGCAGCATGAGTGAAGGAGACTTTGTTGCAAAATAGGAAGGTGCAACTGATATGTTAAGAAAGCAATGATTATTTCAAATATGGATTGAAGGGAATTTCAGGTTAAGTGTAATGATAAAATGTTGATTGGTAAAATGGAAATATGTTGCAAAGCTGCCTCATCACAATGTCAAAACAGAGTAGAGATGTAGAACTTCATCCCATATGTATGGTACGTAATTTCTAAACTGAAATTGGCAAGCTATTGTACTTCATTTAGAGCCTTCACTTCTACTATCGAGGGCTTTCAAGCAAGAGATCCTCCCTGTACCCTGTTCCGTCTACTACTGTTTCACGTGTCTCACTCTAACCTTCTGATGTAACACACGACTTACAAGAATCACCCCAGAAAACCTGACCCCATTGGCCCCATGTGGTATTCAGCACAGACTAGCCCACACCAAGCCCACACCAGCCCAACACGGGCCAGCCATCTCCAACCCAACAAAGGCTAGCCCACATGAATCCCACACCAGTCCAACATCACAGAGTTTTCAAACCCAGACTCCCAACAGGACGACATTTTGACAGACCAGATCGGGGTTTGGGATGTCAATGAGAAAAGTGAAAAATGTGACCTAAGTTGTGAATTTTTTTTTATTCTAAAAAAGTATTACAGTAGCTGAACATGTTTTAACTTTGATCAAAAACAACTTCATATCGGAGTGTCTTTGATTTCATGGCCTGCACATTCACGGCCTGCACATTCACGGCCTGCACGCTGCGACACGACTGTTAGACCCAATGACTTGTTTCAGCACATGAGCTTAGCTAGCTAACGTCGCCATGACATCTCCTACAAATATGATCAGGGATTTATATTGCAGAAGCAGTTTCTGGGGTTATTCATACTAAACTATCTTTGCTGGCATGGGCTAGCCATCACCAGCCCAACTCAGGCTAGCCCACACCAATCCCACACAGCCAAATACAGGCTTTCCTACACCAACCTAACACAGGCTAGCCCACACCAAGTCCACATCAACACAACACAGAACAGCATACACCAACCTAACATAGGCTTACCCACAACAAACCCACAACAGCCCAGCATGGGCTTTCCCACACCAAGACCACACCAGCCTTTGTGCACACCATGCCCACAAATATTCGAATTAGCCCCCGCCTCTTTATTATGAAGTAGCTGGTGTGGAATAGCCTGTGTTGGGATGGTGATGGCTGGCCCACAGCAGCCCAACATGGGCCTTCCCACACTAAGTCCAGCATGGGCTAGCCCACACCAGCTTCTTCATAACATATAGGAGGAGGAATATTCAAATATTTGTGGGTGTGGCTTGCAAACAGTTCTTTTTGTGTAACCGTAACTGAGAGTGTTGTTCCAGTTTAAAGGGTGCGTTGTGTGATGCTCAAAAGAAGTAATGTGAGGAAGTCTTTAAAAGAATAAGTCATTAAAGAAACAATTATGTAAGTGAATGGGGCATATAAGGAACATATCAGATTTTCTAGTAAGACATATATGTATGATAGTAACAACTTGGTTGTCAACAATGGAATATGTTTGCTAAATACCTTTAAGGTTGGAAAATTATAAAATGTATATGTAAGTAAATAAGTTTGATTTTAATAAATAAATAATAAATAATTGGGGCCACCTTCCTTGGGGCCAATCGGCTCAATTTGGGCAGCCTACATGGGACCAATATTTTAGCCGGCATTGGGCCCACATCGTGCCAATGTGGGCATGTTTGCTTGTACCCGTTTCTAGTGAGTACAATTATAGAAAACTGAATGTGTAAGCCGAGCCATTGGGCAGGGCTTATTTGTTGAAGCCTTGGCACGTGAGACACCTACACCAAGTGAGACTCATAGTAACATTTCTCACAGCTTAATATGCCACAGTTTGTTATTGGTTTTGAACTTCACTTCGTTTCATCAGTCAATTTCCTGTGATGGATTTTACCAGTACTGGTTGTTATTCTTTGAAATGTTGGACTTGTCTCCTCTCCAACTTGTAATTCCTACACAACCTCCCATACTGTATGTACCAACCAGCTCTGTCTAATGATCTCCCCACCTCCCTAGTTATGTCATGTCACCGGAGTTTGATGAAATACACTACATGACCAAACGTATGTGCACACCTGCTCGTCGAACAACTCATTCCAAAATCATGGGTATTAATATGGAGTCGGTCCCCCCTATGGTGCTATAACAGCCTCCACTCTTCTGGGAAGGCTTTCCACTATATGTTGGAACATTGTTGCGGGGACCTGCTTCCATTCAGCCACGAGCCATTAGTGAGGTCAGGCACTGATGTAGGGTGATTAGGCCTGTCTCACAGTCGGCGTTCCAATTCATCCCAAAGGTGTTTGATGGGGTTGAGGTCAGGGCTCTGTGCAGGAGAGTCAAGTTCTTTCACACCGATCTCGACAAATCATTTCTGTATGGACTCACTTTGTGCACAGGGGCAATGTCATACGGGAAAGGCCTTCCCCAAACTGTTGCCACAAGGTTGGAGCACAGAATCGTCTAGAATGTATTCTGTAGCATTAAGATTTCCCTTCACTGCAACTAAGGAGCCTGAACCATGAAAAACAGCCCCAGACCATTTTTCCTCCTCCACCAAACCTTACAGTTGGCACTATGCATTGGGGCAGATAACGACTGCCACATGGTGAAGTGTGATTCATCACGCCAGAGAACGTGTTTCCTCTGCTCAAGAGTCCAATGGCGGCGAGCTTTACACCACTCCAGCTGACGCTTGGAATTGCACATGGTGGTCTTAGGCTTGTGTGCGGCTGCTCGGCCATGGAAACCCATTTCATGAAGCTCCTGACAAACAGTTCTTGTGCTGACGTTACTTCCAAAGGCAGTTTGGAACTGTAGGGAGTGTTGCAACCGAGGAGAGACTATTTCACGTGCTATGCGCTTCAGCACTAGGCGGTCCCGTTCCGTGAGCTTGTGTGGCATACCATTTCGCTGCTGAGCCGCTGTTGCACCTAGACGTCTCCACTTCACAATAAAAGCACTTAAAGTTGTCCGGGGCAGCTCTAGCAAGCCTAAATTTGACAAAATGACTTGTTGGAAAGGTAGCATCCTATGATGGTGCCACGTTGAAAGTCACTGAGCTCTTCAGCTCTTCAATGTTTGTCTATGGAGATTGCATGGCTGTGTGCTCGATTTTACACACCTGCCAGCAACGGGTGCGGCTGAAATAGCCAAATCCACTCATTCGAAGGGGTGTCCACATACGCTTGTATATATCTCAGCGTCAACCATCTGTAAATAACAATGTGAAGCCAAGCCCTAGAAACGCAACTCTTATTCATGTCAACTTCTAAGTTTTATAGTCTCTATTCAAACCGTATCCCGGAAGTTCTGCGTTACAGCGTGATTTAAATTTAAAGGCAACATGCGCATTAGCGGAAACTGCATTATTTGTTGATTTGGATCCCCATTAGCTTTTGCAGAAACAGCAGCTATTTAATTTTACCTTTATTTTACTAGGCAAGTCAGTTAAGAACAAATTCTTATTTTCAATGACGGCCTAGGAACAGTGGGTTAACTGCCTGTTCAGGGGCAGAACGACAGATCTGTACCTTGTCGACTCAGGGATTCGAACTTGCAACCTTTCGGTTACTAGTCCAACGCTCTAACCACTAGGCTACCCTGCCGCTACTCTTCCAGGGGTCCACAAAAAACACAAAACATTACAAGTAACAAAACACTGATAAACTGATAGACAAGGACAGTCAATGATATGCAAACAATACAACAACAAAAATGACAAACAATAGGAATAAAAATGTATTTGTGTGTTAGTGTGTGTGTGTGTGTCCCCTCACAGTCCCTGCCGTTCCATTTGCGGTAAACGCTGCATATGTCGTATCAATCGGAAATGACCTTTTCCTTTCTATCCTGCAATCTGTAAATCTTCAGCGATACAGACTGAATAGAGCCCTAAACCTCCATAATACAGGATCATTCTGCTATTATTTGACTGATAATGTCTGAAACATTTACTCCATGTAACATGCATGTAATACACATACACCAGAGAACCATGTTTCCCTTCTTGGCAACAGCAGTCGACAATAGAAAAACAGAACTACAACCACTGACAATAGTAGTAGTTTATTTTATTTTTTTACACTCACTTATTGATAAGGTACACTTATAACATCTTGAAGGCCTTGTTATGAAGAGGGAACCAGGTCCATCATCACATTATTATGATGCCATTTAGTGAGGTTAAGTCCCTAGTCTACTCATCAAGGTAACTAAATAGGTGTAGTTATTGAGGTCATTTGCCATAATCAATACACATTCTGAGGGAAACCTTCAGCAAAGTCCACTCTGACTGTCTTGTCAAGGTGGGAACATGGCTCTGTAAATCCCATCCTCGGGTCACTGCAGACTGTGCATGCCAGGCTCAGCTCAGCCCTCTAAGAGCTTCTGGATGTCCTGCATTAAAACATCAAATGTACATCGCCAGAGCATTACACTGTGTGCTACTGCTGATACCGCCACCGCTTATCTGTGTATGACGGGGGGAAGATAAGGGCATGGTTTGGGGAAAGTGGAAGTGTCAGCTGCTTTCCATTCTACTGCTTTTGTGACAGATTGGCCAGACGTTCTATGACTGAGATATGTGGATAGACCTACTCTCTTAGAATTGGTGGACTCGAGGAACCCTGGAGATCCTCAAAGAACCATGGAGTTCCTCAAGAAACCATTGCTAGTCAATGGTTCATATTTGCTCCTTTGGTTATTTGAGGGGTTCTTGGAAGAACCTTTAATGTCTCAATGTAGCAGGGTTAAAGGAACCCTGAACCAGAGGCATGGCTGAGGAGGGGCGTGGCTTTCAGATAGATATTTTTAGACAACCCGTTAGAGTGTATGTAATTCCAATTAATCTGTTCTATTGTCATCACATGTTAAGGTGGAGCATGGACAGTATATAATGCTGTTGTTCCAAAAGCCTCTCCCCAGGCACTTTGGCACATCCAGTCTGTTCAAGTCGCCAGGACCGTGTGTGCATGTGCGACATCCCATCCTCGGGTCACTGCAGCCTGTATCGCAAGGATGGACCTTGGCACTGGCACGGCTAAGCAGAACAGACCAAACTGCGCAAGATGTTGGGGCAATAAACCATTAACTCACAACCCTGCACAATAGATGATAAATGAGCCATAGACAATCCACATGTGAGAACACACATTCAACAGTCAATACTCTGGTTATCAAAGTACAGTGCTGCCTGAGGGTCTGACCTCCATCTGCTTCTTTGCCTGAAATGGGATACCTAGTCAGTTGCTCAGCTGAAATGTGTCTTCCGCATTTAACCCCTCTGAATCAGAGAGGTGCAGGGGGCTGCCTTAATCAACATCCACGTCTTTGGCTCCCGGGGAACAGTGGGTTAACTGCCTTGCTCAGGGGCAGAACTATATATTTTTACCTTGTCAGCTCAGGGATTCGATCCAGCAACCTTCTGGTTACTGGCCCAATGCTCTAACCACTAAAATACCTGCCACCACGGCATCAAACACAGACTGTGAATCCCAAACCACTCCCTACTAACTTGATCAGAGTACCCTCCGTTTTCATGTGTTGCTGACACAAGAGAGTGGCGATGGGATCAATAAACCCATCAACTTCGAGACACACTCCTGACTTGAATGATGCAATTCATGTTCCATTTTGAAATAATAAAACAAGCATGAAATTCAAATGAACACATTCCCTCTGTTGTTTTACAATATAGCCTAAACTTGAGTAACAGTTAAACATTTAATTTGGGAGATATTTCATCTGTTATGCGTCAAGTCTCGAAATCAGACAAACAAATGCACGTGACATATAATTAGGCACGCCTCTCCATTCTTTTGTATTACATTGTGCAAACTCCAAACATATTGCAGTGCATGTCAGGATAGCACTTCGCTCTGTTGCCTGCAGCCTTGCTTGCTCAGTCGATGTGTATATCCGATGCTCTAATTACCTCTTACACCCTTGATGATTTCCCCACCCTCAGCTTTGGGACACTTGAACAAATGGCTTGAACTCGCAAATGGAGGGCCGAATGGTGAGGGAAAGGGGTAGATTTTTTGATTCAGACAGAAAAATATTGAGAAATCACACATAAATGGCAACAATACATTTTCGAGGTTTAGTGTTGGGTTTGGCTCTGGGTGCCTGTCAGGCGATGCCCATTCCCATACCCCAACAACAAAGCTTGGAGCCCAGTCCCAGAGTGTGCCGCATGCCACTCAGGTGGAACCAGGATCTGTATCACCAGCTTCTTTTCCTGCAATGGCATCAAACACAGAAAAGAGAGAGAAATCACGCATAACAAATGGTAACAATACATTATGAATTGCAATCAGAGAAAGGGAGGGGTGAAGCGTCGAAAGACATATCAACCTTTGTCCACCTTCCAGGACCTCAATCAACCTTTTGGATTAGTTTTCCTCTGTCTGCTTGATGTCGGAGAGTTTGGGACTCTTGGTGGACTTGTTCAACATCGCATCACTATCAGTCTTACAATCACAGTCAAAAGCTGAACTTTCACTGCCATTACTGCTACCACTGCACATTTCTGGGCTGTCTGGCAGGACTGCAATGGGGGAGGGGGAGTCTCCTACCTCCTCTTCCCCTCCTCAGGGTGTGCCCCCAGCCGGAGAGCCAATTGGCTCTAGTGGCGGGAAAGTGAAACTGGCAGGAATTTGAAACTTCCATCTCTTCCCCTCTAATCAGCACACAAACTGCTGCACTCCCTGCCCCTGTTTCCTTACCTGCACCTTCACCACATCCTCAACAATGACCAACCCCTGCACAGTACTCGTAATACGGGGACTGCTTGTGGACCATTTCTATAGGGATGGGTCACCTTCACAGAGATCGCACGTTCTGTGATACTGGTACTCCAAAAAGGAGTGGCCCAGTCCCCTGCACATCACCTGCTGGCAAATCTCATCTAGGTTCCCCTGCTCTCCATACTTACTACATGACTTCGGTTGGCCCTGATTAGGAAAGGGTAAAAATGACAAAATACCATTTCAAAATACCATTTAAGATCCATGTGTCAAAATAAACTACAAAATACTTGTTCGAAAATTATTTAATTAGAATACTTGTATTTTGAAATACAGAAATACATTTGCAAGTAGCCAGCCCGAACAGCAACAACATTCTCAGTCACAAAAATATTTTATTTGCTATGACATGTTGTATATCGACCTTAGTTAAAAGTTAATTTGTGGAATTCCTTTCCTTCTTAATGCGTTTGTGCCAATCAGTTGTGTTGTGACAAGGTAGCGGTGGTATACAGAAGATAGCCCTATTTGGTAAAAGACCAAGTCCATATTATGGCAAGAACAACTTAAATAAACAAAGAGAAATGACAGTCCATCTTTACTTTAAGACATGAAGGTAAGTTACTTCGGAAAATGTCAACAACTTTGAAAGCTTCTTCAAGTGCAGTTGCAAAAACCATCAAGCGCTATGATGAAACTGGCTCTCATGAGGACCGCCACAGGAAAGGATGACCCAGAGTTACCTCTGCTGCAGAGGATAAGTTCATTAGAGTTACCAGCCTAAGAAATTGCAGCCCAAATAAATGCATCACAAAGTTCAATTAACAGACACATCTCAACATCTACTGTTCAGAGAAGACTGTGTGAATCAAGCCTTCATGGTCGAATTGCTGCAAAGAAACCATTACTAAAGGACACCAATAATAATAAGAGACTTGCTTGGACCAAGAAACACGAGCAATGGACATTAGACCGGTGTAAATCTGTCCTTTGGTCTGATGAGTCCAATTTGACTTTTTGGTACTAACCGCCGTGTCTTTGTGAGACGCAGAGTGGGGAAACGGATGATCTCTGTATGTGTGGTTCTCACCGTGAAGCATGGAGGAGATGGTGTGATGGTGTGGGGGTAATTTGCTGGTGACACAGCCTGTGATTTATTTAGAATTCAAGGCACACTTAACCAGCATGGCTACCTGAGCATTCTGCAGTGATACGCCATCTTGTTTGCGCATAGTGGGACAATCATTTGTTTTTCAACAGGACAATGACCCAGCATACCTCCAGGCTGTGTAAGGGCTATTTGACCAAGAAGGAATGTGATGGAGTGCTGCGTCAGTTTATCTGGCCTCCACAATCACTTGACCTCAACCCAATTGAGATGGATTGGAATGAGTTGGACCACCAGAGCAGATGCAGAAGGATTGTGGCCCTATTCAGAATCAGGCAGCGTGCATACAATCCACCACTTACGAGTATATTACTTGCTAACGTTTAGTCTGTGGACAATAAAGTAGACGAGTTTAGGGCGAGGATCCCCTTCCAGAGAAATATCAGGGACTGTAACATACTCTGTTTTACGGAATCATGGTTTTCTCTGGATATATATTGTCCCCGTCCATTCAGCCAGTGGGCTTCTCCGTCCATCGTGCCGATAGGAAGAAAGAACTCTGGCGAAAAAAGAAAGGAGGTGGGGAATTGTTTCCTGATTAACAACTCCTGGCGTGATTGTGGTAACGTACAGGAACTCAAGTCCTTTTGTTCTCCCGATCTGGAATATCTCAACATCAAATGCCGAACATGGACATGTACAAACACACAAGCTACGATCTCCATAAGGCAATCGAAGATGCAAAACAACAGTACAGGTACAAAGTGGATGCCCAATTCTACGGCTCCGACATAGGAAGTGGCAGGGACTCCAGACAATCATGGATTATAAAGGGAAAACCAGCGACGCCGTGGACACAGACTCCTCGCTCCCGGACGAGCTAAACACCCTCTTCACCCGCTTTGAGGAAAACGGAGCTGCCAACACGTTCCCCAACGCTCACAAGAACTCTGTGCTCTCATTCTCCGTGGCCGACGTGAGTTAGTCATTTAAGCGTGTTATAACCCTCGCAGGGCTGCCGGCTCAGACGGCATCCCAATCCATGTCCTCAGAGAATGTTCAGACCAGCTGGCTGGAGTGTTTACTGACATTAAATCTCTCCATATCTCAGTCTGTTGTTCCCACTTGCTTCAACATGTCCACCATTGTTCCTGTACCCAAGAAAGTGACGGTAACTTAGCAAAACTAAACTTCTGTCATCATGAAGTGCTTTGAGAGGCTAGCTAAGGACCATATAATCTTCACCTTACCTGACACCCTAGACCCACTACAATTCACATATCGCCCCAACAGATCCACAGACAACACAATCATCCTATCCTGCCTGGACAAGCAAGATACATATTTAAGAATGCTGTTCATCGCCTACAGCTCAGCCTTCAATACCATAGTGCCCTCCAAGCTTATCACTAAGCTCAGGGCCCTGGGCCTGAAACTTTCCCTGTGCAACTGGGTCCTAGACCCCAAGTGGTGAAGGTAGGCAACAACACCTCTGCCGTACTGATCCTCAACACAGGGGCCCCACAGGGGTCTATGCTCAGCCTCCTCCTGTACTCCCTGTTCACTCATGGCCCCACACATCTCCAAATCAATCATCAAGTTTGCTAATGACACGATAGTGGTAGGCCTGATTACCAACAACTAAGAGACAGCCTACAGGGAGGAGGTGAGGACCCTGGCAGAGGCGTGCCAGGAAAATAACCTCTCCCTCAACATCAACAAAACAACGGAGCTGATCATGGACTACAGGAGACAGCAGAGAGAGCACGCCCCCATCCACATTGACAGGGCCGCAGTGGAGAGGATCAAAAAAAGTTCCTCTGAAACGGTCCCTTCACACAGACAGCGTGGTGAAGGCGCAACAGCACCACTTCAACCTCAGGAGGCTGCAGAAGTTTGACTTGGCCCCAAAGACCCTCAAACATCTATAGACGCACCATTGAGAGTATCCTGTCAGGCTGTATCACAGCCTGGTACGACAATTGCACCTTCCACTATTGCATGGCTCTCCAGAGGGTGGTGCGGTCAGTCCAATGCATGACCGGGGGCACGCTACCTGCCCCACAAAACATCTACAGCATCCAGTTTCACAGAAAGGCCAAGAAGATCAAGTTGGACCACAGACACCCGAGCCACAGCCTGTCCACCCCGCTACCATCTAGAAGGGGAAGCCAGTACAGGTCCATCAAAGCTGGAACTGAGAGATTGAGAAACAGCTTCTATCTCTAAGACATCAGATTGTTAAAACAGTTACCACTAGCCGGCCTCCTCCCAGTAGCCTGCTCTGAACCTTAGTCACTGTTCTAGCCGGCTACCACACGGTACTCTACCCTGCACCTTAGAGACTGCTGCCCGATGTACATAGAGTCATTGAACACTATGTACAATGACATCACTTTAAATATGTTTACATATGGTTTCACCCACTTTCTATTTATATACTTTATTCTAGTCGTGGCTCATCCTATACAAAACAAATCTGGATTATGTGTGTATTGTTTTTTTAATGCTAGGTACTGTTGGAGCTTGAAACACAAGCATTTCACTGCACCTGTGATAACATCTGCATATCTGTGTATGCAACCAATAAACTTTGATTTGAAACCAACACCACCCACAGCTAAGCAAGCTAGCAGGCTAACAAACAACCACAGCTGCCACCAATTATTTACTTAAACAAGGGCTAAAGGGGACAAAAGGAAGATAAAGAAAAATAACATTTGTTTGCTAACTGTAGCCAAGTGGGGCAAGTTAGCCAGCTGCTAGCAGGCCAAACTGAAGGTTAACCAGCTAGCTAGCTAACAGACTTAAGAGCTCAGCACTAACAAACAATTGCCATACTAGACTACCCAGTAAGTAGAAGCAATCTAGAAACAAAAACTGAGAAAACCAGGAAATAAGGAAAAAGGAGGCTAACACATCCTAACAATGATGCACCTGTAGTTCCCCTGACAGCAACTCCACCTGGTTGCAAAAAACAATGAAAGTTTAAGTACAAACTTAAAAAGATCAACAAGTATAGCATTTACTCTAATGGGTGACCACAAATAACTACCTGAAAGCCACACCTCCAATAAGCCACGTATCCAATCTTATAATAGTCTGCCACCTCTTCAATATATTTTTTAAAAGGTTGAAAATTGAACCCTTCTGATCAAAAAAAGGTTCCGGCTTGAACCATTACACAGGGATTTCTCAAAGACCCTTTTCTGAGGGGTTCCTCGAGGAACCTTTTCGACCTGGAAATAAGCCATGTCTCGGCGTGGTAGTTTTTAAAACCCCAAAAGGTCCTTCCAGGCATATTTACTTCAAAGAGTGTATTATCTGCATACACATTAAAGGTTTCAAATAGGTACACCTGATTTATGCGAAAATGGGACCTCAATCCCAGTATTCACTGTGCTTTGTCCAAGTTAACCTCATTGGTGACATCAGTTGCATATGATATTGTAGAGTAATAGCAACACATAAGGAAATAGTCAAGATAAAAAGCTATAAGGCGATAGTCAAGATTAACCAAACTGATGTGCAACTCACATTATCTCTGCGAGGGAGTGGGTTTATGTTTGTATGTCTGTATATGTGTGAGTTGTATCTCATGCTGCTCCTGTTTCCCTGGTCCCGTGTGTAGGTGGTGGTGAATGCCTTGGTGGGAGCCATCCCCTCCATCATGAATGTGCTGCTGGTGTGCCTCATCTTCTGGCTCATCTTCAGTATCATGGGGGTCAACCTGTTTGCAGGGAAGTATTACTACTGCTTCAACGAGACCTCAGAGGAGAACTTTAAACCGGACGTCGTCAACAACAAGACAGAGTGCTTTGCACTAATCAACGCGAATTACAGTGAGGTCAGATGGAAGAATGTCAAGATTAACTTTGACAATGTGGCTGCAGGATACCTGGCACTTCTTCAAGTGGTGAGTTCAAGGTCTTTCCTACAGTCGTGTCTCTGACTTCTTTAATGTGATGACAAGCTATTCTATGAAATCGATTACCTAACATTTGATTGATTAACTCATTAATAACCTGGGGCACCACAGAAGAGTCTGTTTATATAGAGCGGCTATCTCCCGAATCTTTTATATCAATAGTAGTCAATCACTAATTTATTATTCTTTACCTTCTATCAGTCTCATCTGAACGTCATAAAAGTCTTGGTTATCTGTACGAACCCGGCCTTTACTATGAATCATCCATACACAAATTGGCTCAATTATTTATTTACTATCTAATTAAACAATTACAGAATATACAATACATAATAACATTATACAGTAAATACCATCCCTAGTGGACTAAACAAAAACAGTTTGGTTATAACATGATAGATTCAGAGAGGAAAAGGGGACAAAGGAACATGGGTCTCTATCTGACATGGGAAGCTATTCTTGCATAAATATGAATACATATGCACTTTAACAATCACTCTTTTGGATAAAGGAATGTAATCAGTATTTACGATTGAGCTAGTGATGTGAGGCTCTGGTTTGCACAGTCGAGGTCGCCATTGCGCTTTGTTGATTCTGCCGGGTCGTTGTGGAGTGAGATGTTCATCTGCGTCGGTCAATGTTCTTACTAGATTTGCTACCTTTCCAGCTGCAGTCTGTTAGGCTGTAATCTAGGACTCACGTCTTCTTGAGTGATCAATAGTTCAGAGCTCATACCATTTCACGTGTGGAGCAAGCTCTCACGTTTTCTGGCCTGTAGAGTTGAAATTAGACTTAGCCCTTTTTAGTATTTGGAACTGAGGTGACTTTGGGTCACAGGGCTTTTATAGAAATGTAGAAAAAGGGTTGGTTCATCATTTCCAACCAATGTCTATTCACTTGGGCGTGGCCACTGGCTGGATACGAGTTACCGTTAAAACACACCATTTTAATTTTAGAGGACTTAATCACAACGTTATCTTTTCAAAAGTATTCTTATACTTCGTTAAACATTTTATCCAACATTCATTTTATCCAGCAAGCCTCATAACTGAGGAACCCATATTAACAGAGTTAGGGTAATGTGGCTGTATTGTCTTTCATGAGGTCACAAATATGAAACAAAATGGACAGGGTCGTAGCTGGCTTCTCCACCGACCTTTTACACATTCTCCAAAATAGGAATATTGTTCAACTCTCAAATACTGGGATGTAGTAGAATTGGGCGGGAGAGTCCCTTTATCTTACTGTGAAACTCTCTCTCCATACTGCATGGTCAAGGAGAGGTGTCTGCACGGAATTTATGACTGGGTGTTAAAGTCATAACGCTGCCCCCTCCTGACAGGAGAGGGGTGGTGTCACATCTCTGCTAGAGGGCTTGCTTCATGACACTATTGATGTTCTGACTTTTCACTCCTTTGGCCCCTTGCCCCTCCCACTTTGGAGAGGGTCAATGTTGAACGGTACTTAGACTGCAGAAGTCAATAATCATCTTTTTTTCAGTCATTGGCTTCCTACTGTACCTCTATGTCCTTCATCTTGTAATTTTCCTCCTTCCTTTTCAACACCTCATCCTAATTTCCTCTATTTCTGCTTCACCTTAATTCTTCTTCCTCACTTTTCTTTCCCCCTTTTTCTCACAACTCCATATATCCCCTTTCTCACAGGCCACGTTTAAAGGCTGGATGGACATAATGTATGCTGCCATTGATTCTCGGAAGGTAAGCCTGACACTTGAGATTTGTCTTCCTTTTGTTTGGTGGTTGGTATTGTGTGAACAGATGTAACATGTTCCAGAAGAACCTACCAATACTAACTTGTTTGGAAAGGGACTTTTGAACCCACAAAGGGGAATGTAATGAGGGAGAGTTTGGAGCTTGAATGTCTTTTCCTGCTCTCTGTAGGTGGAGGATCAGCCGATCTATGAAGACAACATCTACATGTATATCTACTTTGTTGCCTTCATCATCTTTGGCTCTTTCTTTACCCTCAATCTCTTCATTGGTGTCATCATTGACAACTTTAACCAGCAAAAGAAAAAGATAAGACCTCTTTTTTGTATTCAAGTTTCAAGTTTTAATGTCAGATGCACAAGTACAGTGAAATGCATTTCTTGCAAACTCAAAACCCAACAATGCAAAAATCAATAACAATGTATTACTAGAAAAAATACATGAAATAAGAACAAGAAATATGAAGGCCTCCCGAGTGGCGCAATGGTCTAAGGCTGTGCCACTAGAGATCCTGGTTCGATCCAAGCTCTGTCGCAGCCGGCCGCGACCAGGAGACCCATGGGGCGGCGCACAATTGGCCCAGCGACGTCCGGGTTAGGGGAGGGTTTGGCCGGCAGGGATGTCCTTGTTCCATCACGCTCTAGCGACTCCTGTGGTGGGTTGACATGGTCGCCAGGTGTACAGTGTTTCTTCTGACACATCGGTGTGTCTGGCTTCTGGGTTAAGCAGGCAGTGTGGCTTGGTTGGGTTGTGTTTCGGAGGACACACAGCTGTTGCCTCTCCCTAGTCCGTATGGGAGTTGCAGCGATGAGACAAGACTGTAACTACCAATTGAATACCATGAAATTGGGGAGAAAAAAGGGTATTATGAAATACGTAAGTAAGCATACTATATGCAGGAAATATTTTTCAAAAGTCAGTTCCAATACCATATTTATAATGTGCAGGAATGCTGGAGTGATGGCGGTAGATTATGTAAGGGGACTAGGCAAAAGGATATAAGATTAGCAGCCATGCTTTTTCACAAGCATTTCGCTACACTCACATTAACATCTGCTATCCATGTGTATGTGACCAATAACATTTGATTTGGTTTGATTGCATACTGTGTGAGTGGGTGTGCATAAATGTATGTGCATATTATGTGTGAGCAAGAAAAATCCTTGGACCTGTTAATAAGATAAAACTATACTGAACAAAAATATAAACGCAACATGCAACAATTTCAAAGAGAGGAAATCAGTCATTTCAAATAAACTCATTAGGCCCAAATCTATGGATTTCACAGATATGCATCTATTGGTCACAGATACCATTCTAAAAATGGGCCTCCCAATGGGCGCAGGATTTCGTCACAGTATCTCTGTGCATTCAAACTGCCATCGATAAAATGCTTCATTGTCAGTAGCTTATGCCTGCCCATACCATATTTCCACCTCTGCCATTGGGCACTCTGTTCACAATGTTGACATCAGCAAAATGCTTTCACACATGTCACCATACACGTGGCCTGGGTTGTGGGGCCGGTTGGACGTACTGCTAAATTCTCTAAAATGAAATTGGAAGCGGCTTATGGTAGAGAAATTAACATTCAATTATCTGGAAACAGCTCTGGTGGACATTCCTGCAGTCACCATGCCAATTGTGCACTCCCTCAAAACTTGAACCATCTGTGGTGTTGTGTGACAAAACTGCACATATTAGAGTGGCCTTTTATTGTCTTCAGCACAAAATGCATCAGCGTAATGATCATACTGTTTAATCAGCTTCATGATAGGCCACACCTGTCAGGTGAATGGATTATCTTGGCAAAGGAGAAATGCTCACTAACGGGGATGTAAACAAATTTGTATGCAAAATTTGAGAGAAATAAGCTTTTTGTGCGTATGGAACATTTCTGGGATATTTTATTTCAGCTCATGAAACATGGGACCAACGCTTTACATGTTGCATTTATAGTTTTGTTCAGTGAAGGTTAAGAACAAGTTCCCACATTATTTGGCTCAACAAGGTTGTAACCAGATGTTTTCTTGTGTCCCTTTACTTTGGAGGTCAGGATATATTCATGACAGAGGAGCAGAAGAAATACCACACAGCCATGAAAAAACTTGGCTCAAAAAAACCACAAAAACCTATACCAAGACCATTGGTGAGTCTCTTCCTTTTACCCAAGGGCTACTTTGGGGGAGGCGTAAATGAGGTGTTTTCTCATTATGGTAACATTCAAAAGACATGTTGAAAACGAAACTTTACTAACAAACAGACCTTCCAGAATGTCCCCTTACCAAATGTGCCTCGCTTTAATTTGTTAAACCTACTAACGTTTCTTTATCCATCCTCCATTCTTTTCTCTATTTTCTCTCAGAATAACTTTCAGGGCCTGGTATTTGACTTCGTGACGCAGCAGGTGTTTGATATATCTATTATGATGTTGATCTGCCTCAACATGGTGACCATGATGGTGGAGACGGACGATCAGTCAGAAGAAACTGACAACATCCTCTACTGGGTCAACTTTGTCTTTATTGTTATTTTTACTACTGAGTTTGTGTTAAAGCTCTTTGCCCTTCGGCACTACTACTTCACCATCGGGTGGAACATCTTTGACGTGGTCGTGGTCATTCTCTCAATTGTTGGTCAGTAGTGATTTCATCCCTTTATTGTCTTATATGCCTGGTATTTGTGTGCTAGAACCTGAATTGCTGTTTTAATCCAAAGTACTAGAAATGGGTTGCTCTATTTTCTATCAAAAATCACGTGTCTAGAAGTATCACATTATTATGAAATTTGTGGCCTGGGAAAGTGAGATCATGTGTTAACATCTCCCCCTAGTGGCCTACCAGTCACAGGACAGTTTGTATTATTATTATTAGAGAAATATATGTATGACAGAATGTTATGGTTTAAAGGAAACCTACTAAAAAGATTGCAGAACATATCAACAATCATACATTTCTCCATATCCTCTTCTTTCTCTGTGTGCTTCTCTATCCAGGCATGTTCCTCGCAGACATCATTGAGAAGTACTTCGTCTCTCCAACCCTCTTCAGGGTGATCCGACTGGCCCGAATCGGCAGAATCCTGCGTCTGATCAAAGGGGCCAAGGGCATTCGGACTTTACTGTTTGCTCTGATGATGTCACTTCCTGCCCTGTTCAATATCGGGTTGTTACTCTTCCTGGTTATGTTCATCTTCTCTATCTTTGGCATGTCTAACTTTGGCTATGTCAAGCATGGGGCAGGAATCGACGACATGTACAACTTTGAGACATTTGGCAACAGCATGATCTGCCTGTTTATGATCACCACATCTGCCGGCTGGGACGGTTTGTTGTTACCCATCCTCAACTACCCCCCAGACTGTGACCCACAACTGGAGAACCCAGGTGCACCAAATACGGGTGACTGCGGCAACCCCTCGGTTGGGATTTTCTTTTTTGTCATGTATATTATCGTCTCCTTCCTAATCGTCGTCAACATGTACATTGCCATCATCCTTGAGAACTTCGGCGTTGCGACTGAAGAGAGTGCCGACCCGCTCAGCGAAGACGACTTCACGACCTTCTACGAAATATGGGAGAAGTTCGACCCAGACGCCTCGCAGTTCATCACCTATGGCAAGCTTGGAGACTTTGCAGACTACCTCGAGCACCCGCTCCGTGTTCCAAAGCCCAACACCATCGAGCTGATCTCCATGGACTTGCCCATGGTGAGCGGGGACCGGATCCACTGCCTCGACATTCTGTTTGCATTCACCAAACGGGTACTAGGCGATACCGGAGAGCTGGACATGCTAAGGGATCAAATGGAACAACGCTTTATTGCGGCGAACCCGTCCAAAGTGTCTTATGAGCCTATTACTACTACTCTGAGGCGCAAGCAGGAGGACGTGTCGGCCAAAATCATACAGCAGGCCTACCGAAACTACCTGGCTAGACGTGGCTTCAAACGCAAGCGCAGACCTGCCAGTAACAATAATGTGAAGAATGGGGGGACGAATCCGGAAAAGGAAAAGACGGAGGGCACGCCCTCCACTGCCTCTCTCCCCTCCTATGACAGTGTAACCAAACCTGACAAGGAAAAACAGGATGAGAATGAAGGAAAGGGAGGGAAGAAGGAGGCCAGAAACCAAAAAGCCGTCAGGGAATCTAAGTGTTAGAATATCGTAATAATAACAGTAATAATTATTATAATAATGTAACTTCAAACAAAGTGAGAGGAAACCATCTAATCCACAGATGTACAGATTATTTCATTTGCAAGTAAGAAAAATAATAATATTAATAATTTTGTTTACAGACTTCATACTATTGATGCAGAGGGAAGCAGCTCAGTCTCTTACAGCTTGAAGACACTTGAACTTGATTTAATCTATAAACCAGACTGTCTGACATTGTTGCATCTAGACCACTGATCTTAACAAAAGGGAATGAAAAACAGACAACATATGGAAGAAATGTCTTTGTTTGCAAAAGGGCAGATAGTGGACTACACATAAGGAACAGAACTCTTCACTAAGAGGAATGAATGAGAAACGCTGATAAGGGATTTAATGTGTGGGATTCCTGCCAGCAATGGATTCCCATGGAAATACAGTGCTATGCAGGAAAAACATGGAAATACTGCTTGACTTGAAGAATCATCTTCCAAAAGCAGCCAGAAGGGCCTCTGTATCATTTAATTTAGACATTCATGGAGGACATTTATGGACATTATCACTCTGTATGAACAAACAGAAGAACGGCTGAGAAGAGAATAACAAAGACCCAGAGTAGCCTAATGTAAGGTTTTTTTATTTGGTTTGTTAATGCTGAATATACTTGTATCTCCACATAATTTGAGTGGCAAAAAAAGCAAAAAGGTACAAAACAAAAACAACAAACATTTTCACTTAACTCTTCTTCTCATTCTATCTTTGTTATATCCACATCAAAAGGCTTTTTCTACATGGGCTTTCACATCGATTGGTTAAGGGGCTGTTTATTAAGGAGTCATCTTGGGCCAAGGGCTTACATTTACTCAGTCAGATTTCCAAACAAATACATAAATAATTGTGCTTGTTCAGTGCATAGTAATTACTTGCATGATGGCATGTTTTGATCAGAAATCTTGCATGAATAATCATAGTCCACAAGACACTAATACTCAGAACTCAACAGTGGCTCGATTATAGGTTTGAGGTTGTCCACTGTCAAAAATTCAAAGTTAGAAGTAAATCATTAGTATTATGATGAGAAACTTTGTGTCGAATGAATACCAACGTTGTGGATTTTATTAGGAGAAATGCAAACTAATTGTATTGCTGCTATGGAATGCAGAAGAGATGGGATTGGATGTCTGTGTGTATTTGGTGGATTGTTTTAAGAGAAAAAAATGATCATGTAAATCTTAAAAAGCTTATATTTATAATTTGTATGCAGCAATATCACTTACCTAATTGACCATGCCATCTGCCTTTGTTTTTGTGTTGGACGAGGGCATTGTGGGAGTGTCTACGTTGGTAGGGAATTGACAGGTGTAGCAAGCTAGTTTTGATTTCAGATTTTTCTCTAAGGTCAATTTAGACTGTTCTACAAGGTTTGAGTGAGGAGTGAGAAGAAATGTGTTTGTTTCCAATAACTGCTGTGTTTTATTTCTTTACCATGTGCTGATTCATTTGTACATGTTGTGATGGTTTACTAGTTTATATAATTTTAACATGTATTTTCCGACATAACTACGAGGGAGTTAATATTGGGCTAGGAAATTAGAGAGAAATAGAAATTGGTGTATAGGGTTAATTATACGAGGAGAAGCCAAAGAGACATGCCTTGTTACTCATTGTCACCCTTTGTCCTTGGAATGGGAGTGGGTGAACAGTGCCCCCTGCTGCCTATTCTGTTCTTCGCTGTCATTGTTAGACGGAGAGACCCTAGAAATATACGCAATGCTTGAAGAGTTCACCCCTTAATCTCAGGAGATATTACAGATGTATTATAATGAGCTCTGCAACTAATTGCAAGTGAAAGTGATGATGAGAGTACTTATGAAAACGTGTTTTCCTGTGATTTGGTGTGATATTATGCCGTGCTGTTGGACAATGGTCTCGGCTGGCAATAGCTTGGGCAGTCAGTCTGTCAGAGGCCATTCAAGCTTCCTTAAAAAAACATTTCGAAATATAGGGAAAGAAGCATCTCTTGAAACGGCAACATTTTGCTCGCTTGTAAGGGCAGTGTTTGAAAAGGTAGCGGATTATATTTGTGATTTTGTAGCTTTGGACTTAGGTCAGGTCTAAACAAAATATAACAATAATACTGCTCAACCCAATAGCAATCAGAGGTACTTAGGAAACACTGTGATGAGATGTCATGAGAGGTAATATGGATTTGTTTGTTTGAGCAGCACACTAAATTCTGTCAGAGGCAAACAGTATGTGAGCAATGGAGAGTAGGCCCCATAATACAATATTTGTGAAAAATGTGCTCCAAAACCCCTCATCAGCCATTCACTCCACTTACGTAGAAAGCATACCACGTAACAAATACCAAATAATGAACAGAGCAGACCCCAGGAAGAGTCACTGCTGCCTTGGCAACAGCTAATGTGGATCCTAATAAAAATACTAAAGGTACTACACCCAAGCTTTTGCACGTTCTGGTGTGCAGTGATGTCACTTCCTATTAATTAATAAATCCCCTTCTCAAGTTTTATAGTCCAGTTGCTGCATGAGAGCTCCAAAATCATTGTGGGTGTTAACTTGAACCAAATAAAACTCTGAATGACAAGCATAAAAGCTACTGCCTTCCATTTTTTCTCCATGCCCATCAAGGATATACATGTATAGATGTGTAAACAGAACAAATAAAAAATATTACATACATCCATTTGAAAAAAATCTATAAAAAAAATAAATCTACAGTTCAGGCTATGTTGTAAATGGCACAAATTGCTGAAAAGTAACGAATGAACTTTTTAATAGACTATAAATAATGTAATATATAATTTTATGCGTGCATGCACATGCGCCTTTTTTTTGTAAATAAAGAAATACTTACAAAATGACTGCTATTAATCTAATAAGAAATATGATACCCATAAATAGAATGGCTTCCAGCTGACACACTTTGTCACACTTGTTAGACTGTGACACATTTGTTAGATGGAGTAGATTTTTGGAGTCACTTTTCACATTAAAGAAGGAAGTAACTAAACAAATCAATATTAAATAGCAAAAACTACATGAAAATCTATATATAAATTAATACATATATAGAGCTATACTACATATACATATAGTTCTAATATATATATATATATATATATATATATTAGAACTATATGCTCAATTCTCTCTTCCTCTCCTTGTATTAAGGACAATGCAGTACCACAGACTGTAATAGCTCATGTTTAATTTTTGCGTGCAATATGTTCAGTGAATGACCAAAACTCTGGCCTGCCCAGGATCTCAATGTACTGGGGACCAGCATACAATGCATGGTATTGTATTGGCTGCTTGCTGAGGATTGTGTAGCCTGCGTTGGTGAGAGGATTGCACTACCAGCACACCCTTTTGTACATGTGTGAAGATGTCTTGCCCACAACTTCATCTATCTCTTCCCACTGAATATAAACACACATACACATACGTACTGTACTGTACACACACACTTTCTATCCTGAGACAAGCTGGTGCTGGCCGGTCAGTATGCCCCAGTATCCTGAGCCTCAGGTCGCCTAGTGTGACAGCATTTTGATGGTTTTAGCACTGACCTTCCTCCATGTTCACCCTAAACACACACCAGTGCAGTTTGGATTTAACATTTAATTTGGTTGTTATTTTTTGAACGATGTATCCGATCATTTCAAGTTTTATTGTCTTTCTTGTCTGTGTTTGTTTCTTCGTGCAATATCTCTTAATGGCATGTGCCTTTTAGCAGCCTATTTAGACTTGAATGATTTATTTGAAAGAGGATATCTCCAAACCCATGGGTTTAGCGAATCAAAATGAAGCACGACAAAAACCATGGATTGCCAAAAATATTCAAAAATAACCAATAAACTCGGAAACAACGTCACCTAGACTAGATCAACTGAATTAACATCACAGAGTCATCTAGTACAAATGCTCTTTGTATTCTGTTCGATGACCATTTACCTGGTAATAGAGCTTGCCTTCTGTTTTAGACTTGGGTTCAATTCTGTTGTGGATTTATGAATTGATTTATGTAGCCTTTATTTTGTTAGCATGACTGAGATCTGTTATTTAGTATTTTTGCCGATTTGTTGTTGTTTTTTTTAAAGCTTTTTAACTGTCGTTATCTCTTGCCACTAATACAGTCAGAGAAAGGACCGTGTGTTGCACAATCACTTGGGACTTTAAGTGAGAATCAGTGAAAGATTGTCTTCATTTGAGCACGAATCTATTCCCAAACAATAAAGCAGCCTTCCAGTTATGCTTCATAGTGGTGTCTTTTTTTCTAGAATATAATGAAATATAATTTATTTTACAAAAGGGGGGAAACTTTTCATCAAAGACTTTAAAGGTCCAATGCAGCCGTTTTTATCTCAATATCAAATCATCTCTGGGGGAAAATTAAAGTACCTTGTTGTGGTTGTTTTCACTTAAAATTGAAAAAAATAAAATCACAGTATTATTCCAAACACATAGTGTGGAAATATATATATATATAGAACACAAGAAAATCATGATTTTGACTGCACTGGGCCTTTAAAATAATATCACTGTATTGAACGTTGAGCTGCAAAGTAAGAGCTGGGTATGAAGTACAGAAGATCACTAGCACAATACACAGTATAGAAATGATAAAATAGCATTTAGGCAACACCAGAACATTATAATCAAATCAAATGTTACTTGTCACATGCTTCGTAGACAACAGGTGTAAAGCCTAGTCATTTGAATCTGATATCACAGCAAGGTCAGTGGTGGATCTTGTCTGCAAGAATCTAACCACTAGCTGGAAAGTACCTCAAGTAGCACAGCATGTGTGGTGTGCTGTGTGGTGCAGTAGTGTGAACTGAGATGAGGGTGTGTGTGTGGGTGTGTTTTAAAGTAGCCCACTGAATGAGTGAGGAGAGGGAATTAAAGAGGACGGGGGAAAAACGGCACTGCAGTGCAGATAGACGAATGCAGTGGCCTGGGCTGAGTCAGCAGCAGCCTGCTCTCAATGGACTTCTGTATACCTCCCTCGCTCTCACTCCCACAGCCTACTGCACACAGGGGGAGGGGGTAGGAAGTAAGAGAGAAAAAGTACATAAGAAGTCGGAAGACGGAGAGAGGGGAGATGTTGGAATTTATTTATGTGACAAATGTAGGCTATGCATTTCAATGTCAAAAATGCCTGCGAATATCTAAACTACCGTAGTAGTAAACCATACTCACAAACAGATACATTTTGTAAAATATATAATATATAGAATGCTAGTTTAACATGCCAGATATATAATAGTGGTATTTATTCACCTCTGTGACCGTTTCCTCCTCCCTATCTTTCTCCCCTTCCCATCAATCTCTTCTTGTCTTCCATTCTTTTATTAAATAGAAAACCTAACCAGCAGCTGGGGTGGATCTGGGAGGGGTCGGGAGTTAAGAGATCGAGGGCCCATAAATCACAAAATTAGACAATATTCTGTAGGGGAGCAGAAGGATGAGAGCATGCACATGAGTGTGTTGATGCCTCCTAAATGGTACCCAATCCCCTATATAGTGCCCTACTTTTGACCAGAGCCATATTTGGGTCCTGGTCAAAAGAAGTCATTGGGTCACTTAGTTGGTTTGTTTTCTTTAAAACTGCTGGGTTATTTTTGTTCGTTTTGGTGTTCAGGAGCGTTAGGCAGTTTTTTTCCGGCTGTTCGAGCAAACCATTTTTTTTCTTGAGGCTAGTTGAAGTTCAGTAGCTGAAGTCTACGCACCTTCGTCAGTGATAAGTCAGTAGTAGGGATTCTTCAATGAAGTGTTTGTTGTCATTCAAAGACAGGTGACTCGTTTTCTTGCACATTTCCTCACTTGAGAAATACTGCACCAAACATCTTACAGAAATGTACAATTTCCACCAAAACGCCACCAAAAAGATCAGAATGAATTATCTTAGATTAATTCAGACTATTTTGAGGAAGTGTACTTTTGCTACGACATTAGACATTCAGAAATACCCAGCTGATGGTTAAATTAACCTATGTTTGGGTAATCCCAACAACCCACGCAACCCAAAATAACTTGTGGTCTGTCCAATATTTACCTATTGCTGGTTTAACCCCCAAAATAAATTGGGTTGTTTTAAACCCAGCATTTATTTTTTGAGTGTAGGGAATAGGGTGCAGTGTGAGATGCCACCTTTGTTTTGGAGATGCAAAGATTAATGAAGGCAGTCAGTGACATGTCTCCTCCCTCCATTGGATGGTGAGCACTTTCTATGCCACATACAATTCAGCATACTAGGCAGGGTGGGTTCTCAGTCTGAGGACTCAGTGTGGGCTTTAATGAGGCAGAACATGAGCTCAATCTCTTTAAATGGGTGGAGGCTAGCACAGCTGAGCCTTTACACAACCCACATCCCACATCTCTCAACTCCCATACTGGTTCCCAGAAAGCAAAAGCAGTTGAAGGGAAGGTAGAAGGGATGGGGGGAGAGAGTAAAGAGGAGGCAGGGTGGAGCCTTTGATTTTCATATCTAAAGGAAGCCCATCATGAAAAAGTTACACATACTGTAACTGAGAGAGATAATTCCTGGTGTTGGTTCATAAATAGGTTATAATTCTCTAAACAGGTTGATGTGTGTATATAGGAATCAGCCAGAGGGTAGAGGTGCACTGTAACAGAATATGGCTTTCCTGAAGAAAAAATATCCCATTGCTCCAAAATCAGTTTGCAGCATCCTCAAGCGGTAAACTTGAAAACTGCTAAATAATGTTCACAACACAAACACAATGAATGACAGTCATTTGCCACCAGCCAAAAGTCAACAAACTGATGAGTTGAATTGAATGTAGCTAACTACCTCTATTTACTTGTTTTGCACTCAAGTTGTTCTCACACTCATCAACCGCTAGTAACTAGGGGCTCTCTTCAATCTGTATCGCTGAAGCATTACCAACAGCGAGCTAGAAATGTAAAGCTAATTTCCTATTCTGCAGGGTTTTCCCTGAATTCAATCATGCTGTAACGCTGAATTTCCGTGATATGGATTGTAGAGAGCCCTAGATAGACTGAGTTTAAACAAAGTTTGGGGCAGCAAAGGCAGCAACTAATTTCAGTTCCTGTGACTAAACAAGTAAGTATGGTATAGAGAATCATTGTACCATCTTAACCGCTGTGAAATATATGTTCCATAACCCCAAATATTGTACTTTCAGCTGTTTGAAGCTGGTGTACAAAACTGAAAGTAAAAGATGCCAAAATGAAACTTAAGAACAGGAAGCATAGAAATAGTGCCCATTGAACAGATCTACCACTTCTTAGACTTGCTTTCATTGAGAATGACAGATCTATAACACATATTTCTATGTGAATTTGGTCAGGATGGCCAAAAAGGTACATATTGCAACTTTAACGAACAAGTTAGCTAGCTAGCTAACCTTGTGCGTGTACATTTACAATAAGCCTACCAGAAGTCCCGGGAGCAGCAAGAAATAGGCTGTTTGCCAGAGTTCATCTTATTTAGCTAGTTAGTTAGCTATGGACTCAAGGCTTTTAATATGATGGGTTTTATTGTGACATGACTGCTCACCTTATCAAAACCTCAACCGAGAATTCGTTATATGAATTTTTTATTTACTTTCGAGTAACCGACATCACAGAAACCTGCATGGGTCTAGAGTGGATTGAAATAGGCTTAACGACATTCACAGCAAATTGGCCAGTGTTACCTTGCTCATATACTTCTAGTAAGTTGACCTCAAAATCAATGAAAGTCATTATTACTTCAAATGTTTATGTGGTACTGACTAAAAACTAAACGAAAAGTCACATCAACTCAACTTTTCATGAAATTGTATGATATTTGAAAGAAACCAGATGAAAGTATGATGATCAAAATAAGAAACTAAGCTTTTGCTTCTACATTGATAAAGTTTGATCATAAAGTTACTGGTCCCCTCCACCATGTCCAGAACCATACAACATTTTCCCTAAATAAATGTTGTAATTTTCATTGGGAAGGAAGATAAAGTGTTTTCAAAAGCGATCTCATTTGCATGGGAAAACCCATCTTACCAATTACTACACATGGTAAATAACATCACTTTTGTTTTGAGCCAACTTCACGGTGGGCTTTGAACAGTGCACCTGGCTCACGCCCGGGAGGTAGACCAGTTCCAAATCGAATGCAATCAACTTTCAGATTATGCAAAACACCAATGTTATCATGATGGTAAATAAGTACCGCCTTGTAACCAATATCGGAGAAGGTGTGTTTGCAGAGGGGCATGGTTTATACAGCTAGATAGCTAATACTAGTGCCAAAATGTGACAGTAGGGTGTCAGCAAATATAAATAAAATGTTGCCCTATTCATCTTTGGGAAAGATACTTATATGTTTCCCATTTCATCTGTGTCTGATGTTAGCTAGTTACTGGCTAGCTAGGCTAAATATTCACCCATGAATACTGAGTATTCAACACTATTGAATTGCTTCTAGTTTTTCTGTCCATCACTCTCCCACTCTATGTTGTTTCCATAGCCCCATAAGGTTCTCGACTGCACTGAAATGCACAAATTGTGGTTTAGAGGGGCAGATTTACTGTGCATTAAAAAAATGTGTTTGTAAGTTAGATTTTTGGCAGATTTGCTTTGATGTGCTCACGAGATGTGCTGATGTCACTGAGAACTCTGTATCAGGTGTGCTTGCCATGCCATGTCAGAAACATGACGATTTCTCTGGAACACATGTTTGTCAAATAGAGGCGTTGACATCGTAAATAAATATTATGACATCACGGGGATACAGGGAGGAGTTGGTATCACACAGAAATACCGGGGCAGCAGGTATCCTAGTGGTTAGAGTAATCGAAAGGTTTCTGGATCGAATCCCCCGAGCTGACAAGGTCAAAATCTGTTGTTCTGCCTCTGAACAAGGCAGTTAACCCACTGTTCCCCGGTAGGCTGTCATTGTAAATAAGAATTTGTTCTTAACTGACTTGTCTAGTTAAGTAAATAAATAAAAAGAAACATGCTAATGTCACAGAGGTGGCAGGTAGCCTAGCAGATAATAGCTTTGGGCCAGTAACCGAAAAGTCGCTGGTACGAATCCTGAGCCAACTAGGTGAAAAATCTGCTATTTTTTTAAAGGTCATAAAAAGTCCAAATCATGTTTGCTTTACCCTATCACCAAATTAGCTTGAGATGATTTTACTGCAACACTACATCCAAGTTGCTTGACATAGGCGTTTCAAAGAGCTGTCAGTCACTGCAAGCTCATGAATATAAGCTCCCGACCCACTCAGCCTGTCTTTTCTAACTTCCCTGGTATTTAGCCATGAGAGGAAAATTACTTTTCAGAATGACTGTTCAGGACCTTTAAGTCAGTGTTTCCCAACAGGAGGTACACATACCTCTAGGGGTAAGTGGGCATTACAAAAAAATGTTCTGAGCTGACAGCAACTACTACTTCACACTGGTGTTGGTTGGCTATTGTAACGGCGTTCTTCGTTTGTCGAAAGAGAGTCGGACCGAAATGCAGAATGTTGGTTACTCATGTTTATTAAATGAATGAATCGCGGTACATGAAATAACTGATATAAATAAATAACAACAAAACGGAACGTGAAACCTAATTACAGCCTATTTTTTTTTTTTTTTTTTTTTTATTAAAAATAATTTATTATCTTCAATACCATTCATTCTTTACAACTCATAATTTACATACATACTCAAATAATGGTATTTTTAATTAAACTAATTAAATTAAACTAAACATAAACCCCAAACAAAACCTCAGGGGAGCATCTTCCCTCCCCGTCACCCTACAAAATACCTTTCCCTATCTCCCCGTCCCTAATCTATCCTCTTACTAATCTAAATGACACCCAGCCCTAAACCCCCCTTCCACCTCTCCTGAGCAGCATGCTGCCCCCATTTCCTCTCCTCCCTCTTCATCCTCCCCCTCAAATCTTCTTCCACTCTCCTCACTATCCCTTCCACCCCCAATCTCTCCCTGTCTTCTCCATGTTCAGCCTTGCTTCCCACAGCCCCCGTTTAAAGAGACTCATGAGAAGCCAGAGCAGAAACCTGTCCCTATCCGTCCCTCTCGCTCTCCCTACACCCCTCTCTAACCTGGCCCACGTCAATACAAAATCCCCCTTTACCAAACCTAACAAAACCCGTGCCCTAGCCCATACTACTCCGGCAAAGGCACAGTCCCAAAAGACATGGCGCACAGTCTCCTCCCTGCCACAAGAGGATCTTGGACAGGTGGGGGATTGCACTAAACTATACCTGTACAAGATGGAACGTACCGGCAAACACTTATGAAGGCTCAACCAATTCAGGTCCTTGAGCCTGTTGTCCAGACCCCGCACCTGCACTCCCTCCCAGACCACATCCGAGATGACCACTACAGGCGCCGGACTCTCTGCCTTTCTGACCTCCTCGTACAGGTGCCTATGATCTAAACCTACTCGGGCAACTTCAACCTCAGGGTGCGCACGCAGCCACTTGGCCGCATGACCAAAGTGCCACGGCAGCTGTTCCGCCCGAGGACCCGTGTTAGACCACACCATTATGCTTCTCGCCTGATACGAGAAAAATACCCGCAGGAGGTAACTGGACGGGTGTATCACTGGCTGAGCAAGCTCCGTTAACAAGAAAGAAACAAAAATTGTGTCCAGCTTGAGGGGGAAATGTGGTACCCCCCTACCACCCTCCCCGATGGGACAGATCATGCGTGCCCTGGCGACACACTCATACCTGCCACTCCACATAAACTGAAACACAAGCCTCACTAGAGGCCTCCTCAGACAAGCCGGCAATGGGTAGATGTATGCCAAATACAAAAGCGACGGCAACACATCCACCTTTAGGACCAGGACTTTGCCCATAAAAGACAAATACCTAGCTTTCCACATTGCTAGCTTCCTCTGTACCACTGCGATACGCATGTTCCAGTTTAGCGTCGCTGAGCCGGAGGTCTCAAAATGGACCCTGAGAATCCTCAGGGCCCCCTCACAGAGAGATAACCCCCCAGGCACATCCGTTCTACCGCGCCATCTTCCGAAAAACTTGACGGAAGACTTTGCATGGTTCAGAACTGCTCCCAACGCTCGAGTAAAATCCCCAAAGATGGCAAGGGACCTTGTCAGGCACGAGTCCTTGCAAAACAGCAAGGAAGTGTCGTCGGCGTACTGCGTCATCTTAACACGCAGTCCACCACTTCCAGGGATCAGCAAACCTTCCACCCCTGTGTCTGCCCTAATGGCAGCCCCCAGAGGCTCCATGTACAGAACGAAGAGGAGAGCCGAGAGTGGGCACCCCTGCCTGACCACAGACGAGAGGTCAAAAACGTCACCCAAGTGACTATTTACACTAACTCGGCACCCCGCTCCGACATATAATGTACGAATCCATCCTATAAACTTCTCCCCAAATCCTAATCGACCTAACACTCTGAATAAAAAGGATCTATTCACGCGATCGAAGGCTTTCGCCTGATCTAGCGCTGCTACCATAAAAGGCAGTCCTCTATCTTCAACCCAAGCGATGGAGTCCCTGATTAACTGTAGGTTCCATCTAATAGAGCGGCCCTCTACCCCGCACGTCTGATCCTCATGAACGACGTAGGGAAGGGCTGTGCGCAACCGGTCTGCTAAAACCTTTGCAAGTAGCTTGTAATCTACACACAGCATGGTTAACGGCCGCCAGTTGCCAAGGTCTGTTACTTCCCCCTTCTTATATAAAAGTGACAGCACACCAACAGCCATTGATCCCCCCGGGACCCCCGTCTCAAGGATGGCCTTCAAGACTTCGAGGACCACTGGTCCAAGTATACCCCAAAACTTGAGATAAAACTCAGCTGGCAGCCCATCCATCCCAGGCACCTTCCCTTTTCCCATCCTCCTAAGAGCGCTCTCAACCTCTTCTAGTGAGATCTGGGCCTCCATCACTTCTCTAATGTCCTCCGGCAACCGCCTGGACAAGTGTTCTAAAAACACATTTCCCTGCTCTACATCTATTTCCCTTTCCTTAAATAAACCTTGGAAATGATCAGTTGTCACCCTGACCATATCCTCTGGTTCTCTAACTATACTACCATTTTCTTCCCTAACACCATGCATTACCTTCCTACTCTGTCTTGCCCTAACCAACTTAAAGAACATAGCAGAACAAGTCTCATTATGTTCTAGAAAGCCACTATGCGCACCCTCCAGGAAAGCTCGAGCCTTCCGCTCCTGCAACTCCCTGAGCTGCGCCTTTAGGGTTGCGGATCTCTCCCAGTCAAACGACCCGCCGAGGTTGCCTGCCTCGTATTCGAGTTCAATTAACCTTTGGATACGATCCACCTCCCTCCTCTCCTCCATTTTTTTCCTCTTGCAATACCCTATTATAAAAGCCCTAATCCTCACCTTAACTAATTCCCACCACTCTAACACCCCCTCGCACATGGACCGGAGGCCCTCAAGCCTAAAGAAACCATAAAACCCGTCAACAAAAGCCTGCTCCTTCAGCACATCCCGATCTAGCTTCCAGTACCCCTTACCAAAGAGACAGACTGGCGACCCCACCTGCAGGAGCACCCCGTCGTGATCCGAAAAGAAAACAGGCAACAGCCGCCCAGACAACTTACCCAAAGACCTGGGTACAAAAATATAATCGAGCCTCCGCTCAACCCCCCTGGAGTTACGCCATGTAGGACCGTCCATTTTCGGAGTAGTGTGCATACCACCATCTACCAGACCATGGCAAGCCATTAGCCTAGCAATGGCGCCTGCACTGCTATCCCCCCTCTTCCTAAATCTGTATTAAAATCCCCCCTATCACTAATTTCCTATTTGTGACACACAGGGGCGTCAGACAGTCCACCATCTCCCTCCTGTCTGCCACCACCTGTGGCCCATACACCACCACTAATCTAAATTTACAATCCCTTATCGTGACATCCACCCCTATAACCCTCCCCTGCATTACCACAAAAGAATCCTCCACTTTTACCTCCCTGTGCCCACACAAAATCCCTACCCCCGATGAGTGCACCCCCCTTACACCCCAAACCGACTCCCCCTTGTCCCACTCCCTCTTAAATCTACTAACATCCCCTCCATCCCTCAGGTGAACCTCCTGTAAAAAACAAAAATCAAACCCCACACCCTCCAAATAACTAAAAACCGCCCTCCTCTTAACAATATTTCTTAAACCCCTTACATTTAAACTAACAAAAGTAAAATTAGACTCCATGAAAAAATAAAACATGTAATACACTCAAATTCTAAACCCAGACAGAAAAAAAAAACAGGAGATTCACCCGATGCTCCCCTGCTCCATATCTACCGGTGAGAACACCATCCGTAATCCCGACATCCCCCCCTCTTCCTCCATCACACCATCCCAGGATGCAGGAATAGTGTTTGGCTCCGGGGTGCCCTGCAACCTGGGTCTACCCCCACAATCCTCCCCCTCCCCAGTGTTGCAGCTGGTTTGGAAAAAAATTGGGGAGGCTGAGTCCCCAAACAAAAAACTCCCCACCTCCTCCTGTACCCAGTCCTGAGTCTTGTTAGGTGTGTCCCCACCCAAATGAAGTTGAGAGCCTGGGGAAACCAGCAGTACCCCAGAGGTTTCTCCCACCCCCATCACTCTCTTGGCCATCCCCTCCCTCTCACTGTCGGCCAATCGCACCCTCCTCTTCATTCTCTTCTTTGGTGATGGCGGCAGTGGAGAGATACCACCCTCCCCCCCCGCCAGCTCCTCCACCATACCCCTCATCTCTTCCACCAGGGCACTTTCCCCCCAGTCTACTTGCTCTTCCACCGTCTTCTTCTCCACCACTCCTCCCTCGCTTTCTTCTCTCTCATGCTCCTCCACCCGGTTGCCTTCTTCCGCCGCTTTTCCTGGTTCTCCTACTCTCGTGCCTTCCGTTTCCTTCTCTCTTCCATCCTCCGCTTCTTGCTCCTCTTCCTTCCTTGTGGCCTTCCCCTCTGGACTTGTACTCTTGTCATGAGGCGTGCTTCCATCCCCTCCTCTTCTTCCCCCATCCCCCGCTCCTGCTCCCCCCCCAGCCGCAGACGCATATGACCTCTGACGGGCCGGGCACCCCCGCCACAGGTGTGCTGACGAGCCACACCCATGGCATGTCTTAGGCTTGTCACAATCCCTCGCCTCGTGATCCTCAGATCCACAAAATCTGCATTTTCTCATGCTGCACGAGGCGAAAATGTGTCCGTAGGCCATACAGCGCCTGCAAAATGGGGGCTGACGTGCATAAAACAATGTCCCCCTGTCAGCCCCAAGGGAGAACATAGCAGGAGGATGAAGGTAGCCACCATGTCCCTTTGGGTCCTCCCTGAGGAGGGCCTGGAAGCCTCTCCTCCCATTCCAAAACCCAAGGGAGTCTTTGAGGTGCCTAGCTGATGAAACGTTATCCATGTATCTCCCCAGAAAAGCCCTCACCTCTTCATCCTTAACGTAAGGGTTGTAAATGTTGACAGTTACAACCCTAAAGTTATTCTTCGCCAGGCTTGATATTTCGTAGTGGCACATCGGCCTCTCACCTCCCACTGCTCTTGCCCTTCTCAGGATATCATCGTGTTTTTCTTCTGTATATAGCGCGACATCGTATGCTCCCTCCAACGAGTTGCCTTGGAAACAAAACACGTCCTTCACCGTCAGCTTTAGAATCCCCATCAATATTATCCTTCCAAAAGATTCTCGTCCTAAAGGCTCCAACTCCTTTTCCTTCCAAGCAAAACGAATCGTGTTGGCCAGCCCAATCCCAGGGACCGACCGTGTTGATGTATTTAGCACCATCTCCGCAAGGAGAATGGCGCTCGTTCTCTTCTCTTCCAATACAAGAAAAAAAAGAAAATCCAAAGTGACCGAGCCTATCTGGTGAAACTACACAGAGACAGGAACAATCACTCACGAAATACACAGTGAAACCCAGGCTACCTAAATACGGTTCCCCATCAGAGACAACAAGAATCACCTGACTCTGATTGAGAACCGCCTCAGGCAGCCAAACCTACACTAAACACACCCCTAATCAACCACAATCCCAATGCCTACAAAAACCCCAATACGAAAACACAATAACATAAACCCATGTCACACCCTGGCCTGACCAACTAATTATCTAAAACACAAAATACTAAGACCAAGGCGTGACAGCTATCCAGAGGGAAAACGCTAGAGGCTTTTTGAGCTGCACGCAGAAGTGATTTTCTGTCTGAGCACTCACACCCCCTTGTGGTGGTGTTAGAGGACAGACTGGGGAATCCGCCTTGCCTGTCTTGCTGATGTGTTCAGGAAACTGAATAATCTGATTCTAACTATGCAAGGTAAAGCCACACACATTCTAAACATGTATGATAAAGTGTGTGGATTCATGAATAATATTAAACTCTGGGAGAGGAAATGTAAAGATTGGGTTATAAATTGTTCCCAGCAGCTTGGCACGTACCTTTTGAATCTGTTAAGGCTAGGCCCAATACTGCCCCCTTTGGAGGAATTGCGTGCCCATAGTAAACTGAAAAAAAAATGTCAAAAATTGGTAATATATGCATATAATAATTATTATTGAATAGAAAACACTCTAAAGCTTCTAAAACCGTTCGAATTATGTCTGTATGTAAAGCAGAACTCACAGGGCAGCCATTCTCCCAAACTCTCTCTCACACCAGAGAAAGTTGCTCCAACTTTGACGTTATCGCCCCCACCCTTCCCAACCAGCTACGGATCTGGGAACAGTTTCTATTTCTTCAGCGCGCTCTCGTCTTTCAATGAGACGTGGAACGGAGAAAATAGCACGAGCTTTGACTGCTTGGCGGGCAAAATACTGAGGTGTCACGAGTTTTTAGGAGCGTGCTCTGGGAAAAGGGTCTCTTTGTTCCAGCTTGCTTGAGGAGAGTTCATTATGTTTGATTTAATCGCCAATTGTTTTGTACGTTAATAACATCCTAAAGCTTGATTCTGCACTTAGTTTGACCAGTTTAGTCGACATATAATATGTAAATTTGAAGTTTTGATGCGCAATTTTCGTGATCAGAAGTCCTTTTTGGGGTAATTCACCTGAAGATGTTAGCTTTTGCTAATACAAAGACACACCAACTGCAACCAAACGTGATATTAGGTAAGTATAGCTCCTTCCACGGCATTCTTGTCGAAGACCATCAAAGGTAAGGGAATATTTATGTTATAAAATTGTATTTTTGTCGACTCCAACATAGCAGAGAAATAATGCCTGAGCGCCGTCTCAGATTATTGAATAGTGAATGAATTCTGTAACGTTAAAAATAAATGTAACACAGCGTTTGCATTAAGAAGAAGTGTATCTTTCTAAATATATGTAGAAAATGTATATTTAGTCAAAGTTTATGATGTTTATTGCTGTTATCTGGCGTTAGCTGCCGGAGCTATTTATAATTTCTCCGGACATTTCTGTTGCATTTTTTGAACATGGCTCAATGTAAACGGAGATTTATGGATATAAATTGCATATTATTGAAAAAAACATAAATGTATTGTGTAACATGTGCTATTACTGTCATCTGATGAAGATTTTCAAAAGGTTAGTGAATTATTTTTCTTTTAATCCTGCGTTTGTGATTGGGCTATTTTGCATAGCAATGTGACTACATATTGTATGCTTTCCTAGTGGTGGTTTAACATAAATATGTGCTATGTTTTCGCTGTAAAACATTTTAAAACTCTGACACGCTGGGTAGATGAACAAGGTGTTTATCTTTCATTTAAGGTATTGGACTTGTTAATGTGTGGAGGTTAAATATTTTTAAGAATATATTTTGCTTTCCCTGCGCCACCGTTTGAGCTGAAAGGGGGGGGGGGTAGTTCCCAGTTGGGAACCTGTAGGCTTATGGCGCTATCTTAGTTTAGCCACTTTTCAGCATATTACAAAACTTCAATGTACTTGTTTCAGTGTATACAATAACCAGAGCACATGCCTTGACAAGTTGTTTACTGTTTTTGACAAAGCAAAAAAAGGTTATCGCCTTACAGATCACCTCAAATACAAGCCTACTGCATAGCCTAACCATAGCGGGAAACCTAAACAGGGATGAAACCATTTTTTTGCAGGGTTTATTTAATTTGTGGGAGGTTTTCAAGTAAATGGGGGGTAGAAATGGGGAAGGTATCATGGGGGAATATGATGCAGGAAATATTACTATGATGGGGAATTTATCAATAAATGGGGGGCACACACAAGAGACGTTTATACGCCAAATAAAAATAAACCCCCTGGTAAGGGGGGGTCTGAGCTGGCAACCCTGAGGTACCAAAGCTACATCTGTGCGTAGAAGACAACTGGGAACCTGGAAACCAGCAAGCTCCGACTGGGAAAAATAGTTCTGAACGGTTATCCAACTCTGAATGCCAACTCGGAACAGTTTCTAGAGGCTCAGTTTTCTGACCTGAAGATAACTGACGTCATGATTTGAACTAGTGTTTTTCAGAGTTCCCAGATGTATTGAAAGCACCATAAGTTAGTTCAGTGAACTATCCCTTATTATAACGTCTTTGGTCTGACAGACGTTTGCATGACAATCAGAATGCATTGTATGATGTCAACAAACACAGTGCCACACATAGCCGGCAAATAGCTTAGCATTAGCTTATCATAATCAGTACAACCTTCAAAAAAGTGTTTTATACACATATGTGTCCATTACAATCTATGCAAGAATTGGAATGCATGATCTGTCACCAGCACTACAAAACATTAATAAAACAGTAAATACATTATGATCCATACATACATACAGTAGAAACGATATACAGAAAATAATCCACTCACTTTGATAGGAACGCACACATGTCCAAAGCCCAATTTTGTAAGGAAAACAACAATGAAGGCAATGCGGGCGCTCGCCAGAAAATGTGCCAGTGGAAGAAGTTTGTGCAAAGCCAGTTCTGACTAGAGATGTGCAATGTCTTCATACTTAATCTGGTTGAAACGCTTGGGCTCTCATTGAAGAGAGAAGTTTGCAGGCTCAGTAAAGCCTCAAACACAGTTGTCCGCAATAGTTAAATGAGCTACTTTATATGTAAATAAATGAGGAGGCGGAACACACCTCAATTCAAACTGTTGTTAGAAAAAAAACTTGCTAGAAAATAATTCGAAATTGACAAGTTGAGACATGGCCTATAGATAATTAGCAGGCACCGTGCCTTAGTTTGAGGGCAGCGTGGGTTATCTGTCCTGTTGCGTATCAATCACATTTTGGAACAGTGAGTGCATTCTGACATCACATGCATTAAAAAACTCACGCTGGGCCATTAGAGATATTTGGAACTTACACGTGAAAAGGTTAAAGGGAGATTTGACTCCTCGATAGAGTGGTGGGAAATGTTCAAGGCCAGAACTAAGGGCTACTCAGGAGAATATGACGGAGAAAACTAGGCAAAATAGGGTCAGTTTTGAACACCACAACAAGACCCTCCAACATCTCAGCCTCCTCCAGCTAGAATGGTGGGACTTTGCCCGAGAGCTGGACGACATGAAAGAATACCTTTCCACCCTCTATCGGGAAGAACAGAAGAAGATCCAGCACAAGTCAAAACTCCAGGGTCTTGGAGGAGGAGAAATGCACCCGCAGGGCATGGTCAAAGAAAAAAACAATCCTGTCCCTGTACAACGACCAAGGGGACTCTGTGACCAACAGTGATGACATTCTGGGGGTGGCCAAGAAGTTCTATGATAGTTTGTACAACATCAAGCATGATGACGAGGCTTGATGTCATACAGCCTATTGTAGAACTCCCTGGCCACCCCCAGGATGTCACCACTGTTGGTCACAGAGTCCCCTTGGTCTAGACCAGAGGTGGGGAAGTCCTCGAGGGCCTGATTGGTGTCACAGTTTTGCCCCAGCTAACACACCTGACTCCAATCACCTAATCATGATCTTCAGTTTAGAATGCAATTTGATTAATCAGCTGTGTTTGCTAGGGATGGAGAAAAAGCATGACACCAATCAGGCCCTCGAGGACTGGAGATGCCCACCCCTGGTCTAGACAGAGTCACAGAGGGTGGCGAGAGCAAGAACCCCAACCTAAGCGCAGAGGAGCTCACCCAGGCTGTGCGCTCCCTGAACAAACGCAAAGCACAAGGACCGGAAAGTATCCCAGGACGGTTCTTTCAGACCTCCTCAAGGACGACGTGGGATGGTCTTGAGAGTAGTATACAAAGAAAAGAGGCGGGGTGGGTCCATGCAACAGAGTACCGTCTCTCTTATCCCAAAGAAAGGGGACTTCAAGGAACTCCGGAACTGGTTCCCCATCAACCTCCTCTCCATCAACAACAATGACCATGACCAAGGCCCTCACCTACCCTCACCTACTCTCGGCATCTGCAGCATACCCGGTAGGTTCATTAATGGCAACCTGCTCCTGGTGAGAGATCTCATCCTGCACTCTCAGGAGTGGAAGTCCCCTTTGGGCCTTTTCAGCCTAGACCAGGAGAAGGCTTTTGACAGGGTTAGCCATGGCTTCCTGCAGAGGGTGCTAACCAAGATTAACTTCCCCCAACACCTCATCCACTGGACTGAACTCTGCTACCAGAACATCACAAGCAGAGTTCTGGTAAACAATACCCTCACAGACCCTTTCCCCCATCAGATCCGACGTACGCCAAGGTAGCCCCTCTGCTATGTCATCTGCCTAGAGCCTTTCCTCCAGAAGATCAGGTCAACACCAGAAATCTCTGGCTAACAGAGGCAAGGGGCCCAGAGGGAGAGGCTCAAAGTGGCAGTGGCGGCATACATGGACAACATTACCATCGGCGGCACAGATATTTGCTCCATCGCCAACGAAGGTGTTGGACGACTACTGTGCAGCCACTGAGGTAAGAGTGAACTATTCCTGACACAGGACTGGCTAGAGACTCACCACATCTTTCCCAGTTAAACAAAGACCATTAAACTGTTGGGTGTCGCCTTCCAGAGGGATGGAGGTGGCTCCTTCAGCTGGGAGGAGACCATCCACCACCTTCAACAGAAGATCTGAGAATGGAGTGTATGGTCCCTCACAATAACGGATAAGATCCTGGTCCTGAAGGCAATCGTTCTCCCCATTCTCTTGTACCTAGTGTCATGACGTTGGCCTGGGGGTAGGTTTATGACAGTCAAATACCTCTTCCCCCCTTTTTCCTCTCTCTACCCTACTGAGGTTACATTTGCAAAACCCTTGGTTAACATAGAGATTCTGGGAACATCAGAAGGTTGGGGGAAATTAACTATATTCTGGTAATCCGAACAATTGAACATATGCGATGGAACTTAATGAATATGATGTCAGTTCGGGTTGTCATCTGAGACATTCTCATCAATGATAAGATGACAAACTCAACAGTGGAAAGTCTACACATCAGAGTTATCGGATTCACATGGAATTGTTGTTCAATTTAAATGTTTGAATATGAAATTATTCGTGATGGGATGAAATGTGATTTTAGCTTCTAAAAATGTGAGATTTGAGTTTTCATAAGATAGGGCTCTGCTCAATCAGTGACCCGCCCCTGTGAAGGGACAGGGGCTATAAAACTTTTCAAACACACCCTCCTCTCCCTTCCTATATAAGCCCTTGACGAAAATATAACCTCCTGTTCCGAGGACGTGAGGACGACTGTTACGATCGTCGTATGGAGTAGACCAAAGCGCAGCGTGGTTAGAATACATTCTTCTTTATTTAATGAAGAACACGAAGAACACTTAAACAAAAACAACAAAATGAACGTGCCGCTATGATAACGAGTGCAGACAGGCAACTACACAAAGACAATAACCCATGAAATACCCAAAGAAGATGGCTGCCTAAATATGGTTCCCAATCAGAGACAACGATAAACACATGCCTCTAATTGAGAACCAATCTAGGCAACCATATACCTACATAAACACCTAGATGGAAACAACCCCATAAATCTACAAAACCCCTAAACAGTACAAACACCCTAGATGAGACAAAAACACACATACCACCCTCGTCACACCCTGACCTAATGAAAAAATATAAAGAAAACAAAGAATACTCAGGTCAGAGCATGACAACAACGGTCCTATGTCAGAATGGTTCAGATAATCACTACAGAACGAAGCCAACATCAGCATGAGCTTGGTTGCGAATGGTATGAACTTTGAACTCTTATTCACTACAGAAGTGATACCTCCTAGCCGTTAAGTTAGCAACAGCCGCTGCAAACGAGGGTTAGGAAGGAACAGACAGAGTATCCCGTCTATCACACAAGACGTTACTACAACGTATCCAATTGACAACCAGAGACATTCTTCAAAGGACAAAGGACTTGGTTTGGCAACACGGCCTTCCATCTACCACCAATCTACCGAAGCGCAGCTCAGAGTAAATATTTATTTCATTTTCCTTTTCCAAATGGGCGGTAATTTAGAATGCATAAGATACTGTATCTACGATAGCACAGCTTCTGCCTTTGTCCCTCAGTCTTCCCGCTCTTTCACTCAAACCCAGCCCTTTTCCTTTGTGTAACAAGCTGTCATATCTGTTCCGTCCGCTAGGGAAGATTTCCTTTATGACGTAATTTGTAATCAAGTTATGATTTAATTTGTGTATGTGTAATTCTGTGTGATGAGTTAGGTATTTAGTAAATAAATAATGAAACCCAATTTTGTATTGCTGGTTCAACTTGTTAGCCAGGGTTAGTTTCAGGTGAGACTGAATTAAGATGACGATTAATATTGACTGCTATTGATGTAAAATATTACTAGGTCTTTAAGAGTTTATTCAGAAGATAACAGCTCTATAAATACTATTTTGTGGTGCCCGACTCTCTAGTTAATTACATTTACATGATTTGCTCAATCAGGTCATATTAATTACGGCAAAATTATTTTATAGAATAGCATGTCATATCACTTAATCCGGCATAGCCAAAGACACGACACTAGGCAGGGTGTGTCCCCCAGACAGAGCGACTATAAAGAAAATCGAACTCATGATGTTCACTTTTGTCTGGGGTAGCCAGATGGAGTGACTCAAGTGGGAAAGGGGTCCCAGACATCATTAACCTCATTAGGGCACAGGGACTATCCAACTTGGTCACCAACATAGAATAGAATATACTTTATTGTTCATCCAGGATGAACATTTTTCTTTAGCATCACCTCCCATTAAAAGGATCACATTCAGTACATTCGGATAGTATTCAGACCCCTTCACTTTTTCCAAATTTGGATATATTACAGCCTTAATCTAAAGTGTATTCAATTGTTTTTTCCCCTCATCAATGTACAAACAATACCCCATAATGACAAAGCAAAAACAAGTTTTTAGAAATGTTTGCAAATGTATTCAAAATAAAAAAAAAGTGAAAATTCACTTTTACATAAGTATTCAGACACTTTAATCAGTACTTTGTTGAAGCACCTTTGGCAGTGATTACAGCCTCGAGTCTTCTTGGGTATGATGCTGCAAGCTTGACACACCTGTATTTTGGAAGTTCCTCCCATTCTTCTCTGCAGATCCTCTCAAGCTCTGTCAGGTTAGTTGGGGAGCGTTGCTGCACAGCTATTTTCAGATCTCTCCAGAGATGATCGATTGGGTTCAAGTCTGGGCTCTGGCTGGGTCACTCAAGAACATTCAGAGACTTGTCCCAAAGCCACCCCTGCGTTGTCTTGGCTGGGTGCTTAGGGTCATTTTTCTGATGGAAGGTGAACCATCGCCAAAGCAAGTTTTCATCAAGGATCTCTCTGTACTTTGCTTCGTTCATCTATCCCTTGTTCCTGACTAGTCTCCCAGTCACTACTACATGAAAACATCCCCACATCATGATCCTGCCACCACCGTGCTTCCCCGTAGGAATGGTGCCAGGTTTCCTCCAGACATGACGCCTGACATTCAGGCCAAAGAGTTCAATCTTGGTACCCTTCTCCAGATCTGCACCTCAACACAATCCTGTCTTGGTGCTCTACAGACAATTCCTTCAACCTCATGGCTTGGTTTTTGCTCTCACATGCACTGTCAACTGTGGGACCTTATATAGACAGCTGTGTACCAAAACATTGAAAAAGAGAAGGGGTCAGAATACTTTTCAAATGCACTGTACATTCTCACATCATACACATTCAAACCAGTCAGTCCATCATATTGCACACACTAAAAACATATAGGACATTGGCACAGTCACTCACAACCGACCGATGTCCCAACTTCACTGGATAGATAAGCACATATACAGCTACAATTGAGCCTGCACTTAGTAGTCCTAGAGCACAAAGAACAAATGAATGTTTGAACACTTTTCTTCTTGGCCATGGGCATTCTGAAGCACTGGCCAGATGGAAGCATCTCAAACTGAAGGTGTGGAGGGTGGGAGGGGTTGCCAACGAGAGCCATTGACTTCTTTTTGGTTGACTTCTTGAACAGACTGCTCAAATGTGCCTGTGGTCGAACAATTACTTTGCTGGTTGTGTTTATTATTCCGGTAAGTTTGGTTTTGCGCCTCACGCTCAGATTACTATACCAGACTGTCAAATTGAACATGAGGATGCTCTCCACCAAGTTGCTGTATACCCTCTCCAGAAAATCTTGGCTGAACAAAAATCCTTAAATTTCCTGATTTAAAACAGGTGGGCCATGATGTCCTTGCTTTAAAGAAATAAACAGTCTGCATTCTCTGTAAAACTCAGCTTGTTATCAATTTGTGTCTCGAGGTATTTGTAACACTCAACCACCTACAGTGGTTGGTCGTTCAGAGAGAGTCATTGGGACATTGGCAAATTGTTGCCATTGATGATCAGCTCCTTTGTCTTTTCCACATTGATGTGGAGGGCACTTGACCGGTGTTCAGGGTCAGTTCATCAGAGAGGGCTCCATTCATGAGGACCCTCTGTGGGCAGTCAGTTAAAAAGTTTTTGATCCAACCTGCGAGGCCACATTCAGGTCCAGTAGTCATTTCAGCAGTGGGTGTATTTGCATGATCTTGAAAGCTGAAATAAAATCAATAAATAAAATGTATGCATATGACTTTGCATGTTGAAGGTGACTAGCCACCATGTTCACCAAGGTCAGGGCAGCATCCTCAGTCCCCCTCTGTGCCTTATAGCCAAACTGTAACAGGTCCAGTTGCTTTGCTATGGACAGGGTAAGGTGCTTACTAACAACCCTTTCCATGCATTTGGCCAGAATGGGGGTGAGGACCACAGGTCAAAAGTAACTTGGTGATTTGGCCCCTGACTTCTTAGGCACCGGTACAATGGTCGACACCTTCTAGGAGTTTGGCACTGTACAGGCGCTCAGTAGGCGTTGAAACGGTCATGTGAAGACCAGCTTGAGCTGGTTGGCGCAAACCTTCAGACCATCCACAAGACGGACAGGAAAGCCAAGTACTTTGAACGTTACTTTGCTACCCCCATCCTCAGAACCCTCAGACTCAGCACCATAGACCGTACTGTGCCCTACTGCTGGGACCTACCACCAGTGTACAAGTGTGGATAGATTTTGCCTTCAGGTCAGGTCTGCCCAAGGCCGGGCT
The DNA here is from genome assembly GCF_036934945.1 of Oncorhynchus masou masou. Classification (NCBI taxonomy): domain Eukaryota; kingdom Metazoa; phylum Chordata; class Actinopteri; order Salmoniformes; family Salmonidae; genus Oncorhynchus; species Oncorhynchus masou. The sequence continues at coordinate 56,386,719 of NC_088216.1, read as the reverse complement.
GGCATCCTGGAAGTACAAGGACATCATGGCCCACATCCGCTCCAAGGATGGAAGGACATTAACAATTAAACCACCATCCGTGCCACCAAGGCCAACCCCAGACCCATCCTCTGGCTTTCTGCATCCAGCTTTGCCACCGCATCACTCCTCCTCCATGCCCCACCCCACGCCACCGACTATGCTCCCAGCACCATCCAAGACTGATGGACACATCCTCTACTCTCACCCCCACCTTTCTCTCTCTCTCCATTTCTCTCTTCCCCTACCTCACAAGAGGGCGGGGGAGGGACCAACGTTCAGACCTTCACCCGGAGTGAGCAGACCACAGGGGAGTGCCATCACTGACCTCCAGGTCTAGGGCTTCCTTGTGTGTCTTCTTGCTACTCAGGTTGTCCTCCCTATAGATTCACACCAGTCCCATTCCCAGCATCAGCACCGACACAGCTCCCTGATTACAATACCAGCACCAGAGAACCAGAGAAGGTGTGGAGGAGGGACCAAAGATCAGACCTTCACCCAGAATGAGCAGGCCACAGGAAAGTACCACCTGTTCTGGGGCTCTTTTTGTTCCACAGGTTGTCCTTCCTCCCCTCTGCAGATCCAACACCAGTCTCAGTTCCAGCACCAGACCCAGCACCAGAACACCAGACGAGGTGCGGAGGATGGACTAAACATCTAACCCTCACCCAGAGAAGGCGGACCACAGGCGAGTGCCACCTTTGACCTCTGGGTCTACAGTAGGGCTCCCTTGTGTGTCTGCTTGCTCCTCAGGTTGGCCTTCCTCCCCACTACAGATCCCGACCCAGCACCTGCAGCAGCCCTGTTCCTGGTTCCGAGACCCTAGTCCCAACACTAGACCCAGCACCAACCCATGTTTTCCAGTTTCCGTCCAGAACTCAAACGGATCAGAGATACTATCAAACGAACACTACTGTCAAAAAAAGTTAAAGAAAATGAAAATTAACTGTTAAATGACACTAAAATGTTATTTTTTTAAAATATATAATCTGATGCTTACTGATTATCTACGTTTTTCTTTACCTAATGCTTGCATTTCTTGCCATTTTTTATTCAATGACAAGTGATTGATTGCTTACGATTTTTTTACACATTTTTTTACCTTTATTTAACTAGGCAAGATCAGTTAAGAACAAATTCTTATTTTCAATGACGGCCTAGGAACAGTGGGTTAACTGCCTGTTCAGGGGCAGAACGACAGATTTGTACCTTATCAGCTCGGGGGTTTGAACTTGCAACCTTCCGGTTACTAGTCTCTAACCACTAGGCTACCCTGCCGCCCCTTGACATATATTGAATTGATTGAAGAACCTGCTTTAAACTTTGTTAACTTGAATGCAATTTGAATTATATATGACATGCATAACCAAATAAAAGTACCTTAATCCTTAAATGTTTGAGCATTTTCACCATGTCCTTTTTTAAAATATGGTTTCCACTGCAGTTTATGCCAGTTTTGAAGCCTTTGTTAAGGCCTCTAGCAGTGCATGTGATATAAAACATCTAATATTCATGAATATGCTGTCTATGTGTAACACAGCCAACCTGCTTGCACCAATCCCTTGTAATGACAGTTAAATACAAACCCCTCCTCTCCTCAATTAATTTAATTTATTAATTAATTCTGAATACAGTAAAATTTACTTTTTTTTACAGTATAATGGAGTCAATTTTACGGTGTTGTTCCATGTCATTACACAGTACCTACATTGATACCATATTTATATTACAGTAGGTGTACTGTAATATGAAATACAGAATTCATGGCAAACTCTTTAGAGCCCTCAAACTCAATTCTGGACCTCGAAGTCAGTTCCATTGCATTTTTTCATTGTTCCCCTCTAATCAGGGACTGAATTAGACCTGGGACACCAGGTGTGTGCAATTAATTACCATGTAGAACAAAAAAGGCTCCAGACCTAATAGGGTAATAGTTGAGTACCCCTGCTTTAGAGTGTGGGCTCAAGGCTGTGGCAACGGTGAGTTGTGAGGCTCTTGGTGACTGTGGACAGACTTAACATTACAGATTTTGCAGTTTCATCTACCCCAGTGCAGAGCTGGGGGATTCCCCATAATGTGGAGGAGGATCCATGGATGGTGAATCCTACACACAACCAACCCCCCTAGGTAAGGAACCCTAGGATCTCTTGAACCCCCGGGTATACCCCTCTGGATCAGTAGCCACCTCCTGGTGCACTGGTAGACATGTGGTCCTTCTTTTCACACACATACGTTTGCGTTGTGTCTATGCATGTTTCTTACTTTATCATCTTGGCCATATGATCAGCAAGGACAGCTCAATTTACAGAACCTGATGGTTTCTGTCCCTCCGAAACAGGGAGAACTATCCATGTAGTCAGAGAGAGGAGGGTTTATCCAACAGCTCAGCCTGTGAGAAGTAGATTTGAAGAGGACCTGTCTAGTGAAGAAGGGATATCAGTGGAGAAAGGGCAGCAGAAAGGGAAAAGACAGGAGACCCAGCCTGGGAGATCTGTTTGACACACTGGCTGATTTTTAAACTGCCACTGAGTTTTTAATGATGTTTGATTATTATTATTAATTATTTCCACTAAAATACAGGTGAACTCTGATTTTGAGATTCTAATTTTGAATTTAGGACAATTTTAGATGGTATTTTATTGAAGTAATTTACAATTTGTCACAGATTATCTAGTTTGATCCCCTCGTATTTGTCATATTGTAACGGCGTTCTTTTGTTGTTGAAGGAGAGTCGGACCGAAATGCAGCGTGTAAGTTACTCATGTTTATTATAAAGACAAAACGAACGAACTATACACGAATAACTAAATAAATACAAGAAAAAACAACAAACAGAACGAAACCTAATACAGCCTGACTGGTGCAACCTACACAGAGACAGGGACAATCACCCACGAAATACAAGGCGAAAAACAGGCTACCTAAATACGGTTCCCAATCAGCGACAACGAGAAGCACCTGACTCTGATTGAGAACCGCCTCAGGCAGCCAACCTAATTAACCACACACACACCCCTAAATAACTAGAATCCCAAACACTACAAACCCCAAAACGAAAATACAATACATAATAACCCCATGTCACACCCTGGTCTGACTAACTAATAAACTAAAAACACACAATACTAAGACCAAGGCGTGACACATATTTTGCCATCACTTTAGCAATATGTCAATGTTTTAATAAAATACCATAAAAAAAGTTTGAAAATAATATAAACAAATCCCAGAGTGGAATAGTAGTCCAACCACTCGATGTCACTGTATTTTTTCCCTTTAGCATCCTCATACTGCTGTGTGAGCATTAATTCATGCACGCATGTGTGCGAGCGTGCGTGAGAGAGAGAGAGAGTGAGTGAGAGGTTATCCTGTGATCTTGTCCTTCACTAGGAAAATTAAACATGCGCTAGCAGGTCATCTTTGACTGGTGTAGGGCTGATGGTGACCCCCTACGTCTTCTGACCCTCCATCCGTCCATGACATAGAAATGTTGTAAAAAAACAATAATATGTAACTAGGCAAGTCGGTTAAGAAAAATTTACAATGACGGCCTACCGGGGAACAGTGGGTTAACTGCCTTGTTCAGGGGCAGAATGACAGATTTTTACCTTGTCAGCTCAGGAATTCAATCCAGCATCCTTTTGGTTACTGGCCCACCGCTCTAACCACTGGGCAACCAGCCGCAACAAAGATCTGAATAGACAAAAACTGAGGTTTTCATTTGATGTGGACGTGAAGTTAAAAAGATTGGAAAAGTCTGTGGAGAAGGATGATGACAATATGTCAGACTAGCCATTCCCAAATGTGTCCCTATCTGGGGCCATTAGCTTTTCCCCAGAATGACAAATTGTCCAGAGTACTCTAAGATCTTATGAGCCCACTAAACAACCGCCTTACATTGATTTGTATATTCAGTATGCTGTGAAACGTAATGAGAGTATGTTTCTACATACAGTGGAATAATACCTGATAAGAAGAATGGATTTGGGAACCCTTTCAAGGGTATGCAGGTCCTCCTAAGCCTTTGTGTTTAGAAAGAAGTGGAAATTGTCATATTATTGAATTCAATGAGACTTCTCTACCCGTGACCTACTCATCCTCAGCGCCTATGTATGAAGGGTCCACCGTCCCACACATATTTAACAAATATTGTAAACTAGCCACACACACATACCTACAATATGGATGTGGGGCAGATTACCATCATCAGGAGTCTTATCTGGCAGTAGTGATGCATGGGTAAAATCCCCGGGGAAGCCAAGCCCCCCACCCCCAAAAATGTGTTGTGATAATTGCGTTGTTTGCTCATAACGTGTTAGTTCATATGCCTTGAAACCGTTGTATACACAAACCTCTTGAAGCTAGGGGTCACTATTTTTATTTTGGGAAAAATAATGTTCCCAAAGTAAACGGCCTATTTCTCAGGACCAGATGCTAGAATATGCATGTAATTGACAGCTTAGGATAGAAAACATTCTAAGGTTTCCAAAACTGTAAAAATATTGTCTGTGAGTATAACAGAACTGATATTGCAGGCGAAAGCCTGAGGGAAATCCAATCAGGAAGTGACTCTTATTTTGAACACTCAGTTTTCCTATGCATCCCTATTGACCATTGAAAGGGATATCAACCAGATTCCTTTTTCTACGTCTTCCCTAAGGGTGTCTACAGCCTTTAGACGTAGTTGCACGCCTTTATGTTGAAGAATGAGCGTAAACGAACACATTGCGTAAGTGGCCAGCTGATGGCTCTCAGAGTGATTCTTGTGTAAAAGAGAGAGGTAGCCATTTTTCCTTCCGGTCCTACTGAAAAGCCAACTGTCCCGGTTGATATATTATCGAATAGATATTGCTGCTAGCTGGACATAATGCAATGCTAGGCTATCGATAAACTTACACAAACGCTTGTCTTGCTATTGCTGTAAAGCATAATTTCAAAATCTGAGACGACAGGGTGATTAACAAAAGGCTAAGCTGTGTTTCACTATATTTCACTTGTGATTTCATGAATAAGAATATTTGTTAGTAAGATTATTTGACCGTTGCGCTCTGCTAATTAGTGTAGTTGCTGACAATTCTCCCGGATCCGGGATGGGTAGTTCCAAGATTAAAGGCTTGGAAGTAAGCATTTCATGGTACATTTGTATTCGGCGCATGTGAAAAATACAATTTGATTTGATATACTGTAGACCTAAGGTCGAGACAATAAGAAGACACAGTGGCAGAATAAATTCAACCACACAAAACCTTCATCTGTTCAGTGAAGTCCACAAAACATATTGCATGTAACAAAGACTTACATGACCTACAGCAAGGTCAGGCAAGGTAATGTTTCCGACATTGTCGGACTACTAAGCAGCTATTGATTTAGAACCACTGAGAGTTAACGCAAGTCACAAAGAAAACAGGAGCTACCTCCACTATTCCAGCATAATTTAAAGTTCAACATTTTAAACATAATCTAATCACCTACAGTATGTTTACTCTAATACAGTGACAACTAAAAGATACCAAAAACAATTTAGTCAATCAAAAAACATAAGCTAAATACAGTGTGACGTGGCTGCTCATGGTACTGGTGTGTGGTGTGTGTGTGTGTGTGTGTGTGTGTGTGTGTGCATACGTGCAAGTAGAAAAAAACGTTGACTCACCCTGCTTGTAGAGAAACGCCAATGCCATCCTCATTCATGTTGCCTAAATGGTCTATAACTGTCATACAGTACACACTTTAAGTTATGGTTGTCCTAGGCTACCAGGCTAAAATGCTAACGTCCTTTCTTGGGCCACGATGAGCCAGGCCAGCTAGTTAACATTAGCCTACTAACATTAGCTACATGTTGAACTATCATCCTCTCAGGTCAGGGGCACAATGTATGAATGTATGGTTACATTATAATTGCCATTATAATCATTGGCCAGTACGGAAAATTAAGTAAACCGCAAGTCCAAATCCCTATCTCCAATTTAGTAAAGGGATGTTTTCAGCTAGCTAGCTAGTTAGCCACCGGAGGACAATGACCCAACGAGATGCAACAGTTACGTTTTTTTTCAGTCAATGATGTTTGGCTTCTGATGTGATTGTTCTGAAGTCAAATCCAAACGGGCTTCCCTTGACACGTTTTCTTTGGTTCACCAGGACAATTCACAGCTGAGCACATTCAGTTTAGCTCAACGCTGATTGGCTATTGTTATTTTTTATCAAGAAAGGCCAAATGCTTGCAGGCTTCTCTTGCATTCAATGTTATGTGCAGCAACATTGTCATACTCTTTTTGACCAGACAGCATCAGATAGATATACGCTACACATACTGAGACAGAGGAGCGCTGTTTTGTTTACTCGGATGTTTCTCCAGTGAGATACATTCAGTGTCTTGCGAATTGAAGGACATTTATGAAACACAGAAAGACAAAAGATAAATGATTTAGTATGTTTTTAGATTTTTTTCTTGGTACATTTTTGGGGAAGCCTGGCTTGCTTTGGCATAAATTAATATGCACCACTGTTATCTGGAGTTAAATTGGGATCAGTCTCAGTATTTGTCAAAAATTCCCACTATATATTCAGTTTTGCTACTCTCCCCACCCACCCCATGCACACACACACACACACACACTTTAACCTCCCCAGACCACCTCACATCCCCACCAGCAAACCCATTAGCCATGGGATTGATGTTGGGGGTGGGAAGGAGGGAGAGTTACCTAATCCCTGTTAGGGTGGCGGCACACAGAGCATGTTAGTGCAGGGGCCATACGCTTACATTGCTCTGTCTCACTCTGATGACATGTTTGATCAGCCTTTTATAGATCAACCCTGCCCTTTACTTCTACAAGACTTAGCTTTCTGACCGCACATTGTTGTCACTCCAATCAATACCTGAATAGTAAAAGAGCTAGGGTTAGGGTGAGAGTATGGTTGGGGATGGGACCAGGGTTAGGGTGAGAGGATGGTTGGGGCTGGGACCAGGGTTAGGGTGAGAGGATGGTTGGGGCTGGGACCAGGGTTAGGTTGAGAGGATGGTTGGGGCTGGGACCAGGGTTAGGGTGAGAGAAATGTTGGGGCTGGGACCAGGGTTAGGTTGAGAGGATGTTTGGGGAACGGGGTTAGGGTGAGAGGATGGTTGGGTCTGCGACCAGGGTTAGGTTGAGAGGATGGTTGGGGCTGGGACCATGGTTAGGGTGAGAGGATGGTTGAGGCTGGGACCAGGGTTAGGGTGAGAAGATGGTTGGGGATGGGACCAGGGTTAGGGTGAGAGGATGGTTGGGGCTGGGACCAGGGTTAGGGTGAGAGGATGGTTGGGGCTGGGACCAGGGTTAGGTTGAGAGGATGGTTGGGGCTGGGACCAGGGTTAGGGTGAGAGAAATGTTGGGGCTGGGACCAGGGTTAGGTTGAGAGGATGGTTGGGGAACGGGGTTAGGGTGAGAGGATGGTTGGGTCTGCGACCAGGGTTAGGTTGAGAGGATGGTTGTGGCTGGGACCATGGTTAGGGTGAGAGGATGGTTGGGACTGGGACCAGGGTTAGGTTGAGAGGATGGTTGGGGCTGGGACCATGGTTAGGGTGAGAGGATGGTTGGGACTGGGACCAGGGTTAGGTTGAGAGGATGGTTGGGGCTGGGACCAGGGTTAGGGTGAGAGGATGGTTGGGGCTGGGACCAGGGTTAGGGTGGGAGGATGGTTGGGGCTGGGACCAGGGTTAGGTTGAGAGGATGGTTGGGGAACGGGGTTAGGGTGAGAGGATGGTTGGGTCTGCGACCAGGGTTAGGGTGAGAGGATGGTTGGGGCTGGGACCATGGTTAGGGTGAGAGGATGGTTGGGACTGGGACCAGGGTTAGGTTGAGAGGATGGTTGGGGCTGGGACCAGGGTTCATGAGAGGATGGTTGGGGCTGGGAACAGGGTTAGGTTGAGAGGATGGTTGGGGCTGGGACCAGGGTTATGGTGAGAGGATGGTTGGGGCTGGGAACAGAGTTAGGGTGAGAGGATGGTTGGGGCTGGGACCAGGGTTACGTTGAGAGGATGGTTGGGGCTGGGACCAGGGTTATGGTGAGAGGATGGTTGGGGCTGGGAACAGAGTTAGGGTGAGAGGATGGTTGGGGCTGGGACCAGGGTTACGTTGAGAGGATGGTTGGGACTGGGACCAGGGTTAGGGTGAGAGGATGGTTGGGGCTGGGACCAGGGTTAGGGTGAGAGGATGACTGGGGCTGGGACCAGGGTTAGGGTGAGAGGATGGTTGGGGCTGGGACCAGGGTTAGGGTGAGAGGATGGTTGAGGCTGAGACCAGGGTTAGGTTAAAAGGATGGTTAGAGCTGGGATCAGGGTGAGGGTGAGGGTGATTGGAGTGCTACAGACCAGGGTTAGGGTGAGAGGGTGGATGATGCTGTACAGACCAGTGTTAGGGTAAGATATTTGGTTGGGGTGTCTGCTGTGGAATGCATAAAGAGTGGCAGGAGGGAAAGCAGACCTTGATGGAGGGACAAAGAGCTGGACATCTGTCACACGCTACCGCACGCCCCTCACCCACAACACAATAGAACCAGGGACAGGGGGGCCAAGGGAGAACAGGCTAGTTGTCGCTTTGACTCTACTTTCTTTCTGCTTCAGCTCCACTCATCAGCCCCTCTTGAGCCTTTTGGGGGGTTCTCGACATGACACAATTGGCCCTTTGTTTCTCTTGCCAATATTTACCCCTCCACCCATTTTACTCTCTGAAAAACATTTATATCTTCCTTATTGAGAAATACAAGTTGCATATGTCCCCCATACTGTGTGTCCCCTTGTGTGGGTGTGGAACTAGATTGATTTAGGCCTTTCAGTGGCTATGATGATGGGCCTGAAGTAGGTGACAGGGAATTCAGAATAATTAATTAATGTTTTCACCATGATAGAGGTATTACTTAAGGTGACACAATCACAGGGGAGCTATGAAGAATGTCGCCTCAGAGGTTGGACAACAACCAAGTATGCTGTGGAATTTTAAGATCACAGCAGAATTCCCATAGGCACACCATTTTAGTATACCTCTACCTTTGAAAAATGCATCATCTCAAGTCAGCGCACTACATTACATATTCATTTAAATACAGAAAGAAATCATTAGACCCAAAAAGCAAGGCAGGGGATATTTGAAAAGAGGGTTGGGTAGTGAGAGGTGGGATGCTATGGGGTGGTAACGAAAGGGATAAATAAATCACCTGCTATCTCTTTTAAAAAAGATACTGCAATCAAGCATTTTGAGAGACTACTATGAAGACCATGTGGTCATGGTTGTCGAAGGTCCATTGAGTGTTTGATGATTGAGTGTGTCCTTTATGGTAAGCCTTCTATTTCAATATGATATAACGGTTGGGGTTTTAATGGAATATGTTATATATATTTACCATCAGCTTGAGAGATGACAAATGACGCCGATTGAGAGGTTGTAAATCAGGATGAATCAAGTTGCTCTGGATCTGCACTCGCTTCCATTGTTGTTTGGCATTCCTTTCTGAACTCTGTAGATCTACGGTTTGATGCATTACCTTCAGAAGAGGACAAAGAGTAGCCGTCAAATAGTTTTCTGTTTTCGAGCTAATCTTATGCTATTTTGCCATGGCACCGTGAGGTCGGCTAGGCAGAGAGCTCCTGTACATTTTGTAAATATTTGTATTTGTTTATTGACAATTTCAGCCACACCTGTTGCTGGCAGGTGTATAAAATAGAGCACACAGCCATGCAATCTCCATAGACAAACAGTGACAGGAGAATGGCCTTGCTGAAAAGCTCAGTGACTTTCAACGTGGCACCGTCATAGTACCCCAAGTCAGTTCATCAAATTTCTTCCCTGCTAAAGCTGCCCTGGTCAACTCTAAGTGCTGATATTGTGAAGTGGAAAAGTCTAGGAGCCACAATGGCTCAGCCGCAAAGTGGTAGGCCTCAAAAGCTCACAGAACGGGACCGAAAGTGCTGAAGCCCGTAGCGCGTAAAAATGGTCTGTATTTGGTTGCAACATTCACTCCCAAGTTCCAAACTGCCTCTGGAAGCAACGTCAGCACATTTACTGTTCGTCGGGAGCTTCATGAAATGGGTTTCCATGGTCGATTAGCCACAAGCAAGCCTAAGATCAATGCCAAGCGTCAACTGAAGTGGTGTAAAGCTTGCCACTGTTGGACTCTGGAGCAGTGGAAACGCGTTCACTGGAGTGATGAATCACGCTTCACCATCTGCAAGGAAAACGCTACCTCCCCAATACATAGTGCCAACTGTAAAGTTTGGTGGATAAGGAATAATGGTCTGGGGCTGTTTTTCATGATTCTGGCTAAGCCCCTTAGTTCCAGTGAAGGGAAATCTTAATGCTACAGCATACAAATTCATTCAAGGTGGTTCAGTGTTTCCAACTTTGTGGCAACAGTTTAGGGAAGGCCCATTCCTGTTTCAGCGTGACAATGCCCCCGTGCACAAAGCGAGGTCCATACAGAAATGGTTTGTTGAGTGTGAAAGAAATTGACCTGCACAGAGCCATGACCTCAACCCCATCGAGCACCTTTGGGATGAATTGGAACGCCGACTGCGAGCCAGGCAAAATCGCCCAACATCCATGTCCGACCTCACTAATGCTCTTGTGGCTGAATGGAAGCAAGTCCCCACAGCAATGTTCCAACATCTAGTGGAAAACCATATTAATGCCCCCAATTTTGGAATGAGGTGTTCAACAAGAAATACTTTTCCCCATGTTGTGTGTATATACAGTGGATTCAGGAAGTATTCAGATCCCTTCCCTTTATCCACATTTTGTTACGTTACAGCCTTATTCTAAAATGGATTAAATACCCCCCCCCCCCTCATTAATCTACACAAAATACCCCATAATGACAAAGCATAATGACAAAACATATTTTTTGAATTTTTGCAAATGTATTATAAATAAGAAAACAGAACTGTTTTACCTAAGAATCCAGACCCTTTGCTATGAGACTTGAAATTGTGCTTAGGGGCATCCTGTTTCCATTGATTATCCTTGAGATGTTTCTACAACTTGATTGGAGCCCACCTGTGGTAAATTCAATTGATTGGACATGATTTGGAAAGGTACACACCTGTCTATATAAGGTCCTACAGTTGACATGGCAACATGCCAAAGCAAAATACAAGCCATGAGATCGAATGAATTGTCCGTAGAGCTCCGAGACAGGCACAGATCTGGGAACGGGTACCCAAAATATTTCTGCTGCATTGAAGGTCCCCAAGAATACAGCGGCCTCTATCAATCTTAAATGGAAGAAGTTTGGAACCACAAAGACTCTCCTAGAGCTGGCCGCCTGGCCAAACTGAGCAATCGGGGGAAAACGGTCTTGGCCAGGGAGGTGACCAAGAACCCAGATGGTCATTTTGACAGAGGTCTAGAGTTCCTCTGTGGCAATGGTTGTCCACCAGGAAGGTTCTCCCATCTCTGCAGCACTCCACCAATCAGGCCTTTATGATAGTGACAGACGGAAGCCACTCCTCAGTAAAAGGCACATGACATCCCGGTTGGAGTTTGCCAGAAGGCACCTTAGGGACTCTCAGACCATGAGAAACAAGATTCTCTGGTCTGATGAAACCAAGATTGAACTCGTTGCTCGGAATGCCAAGCGTCACGTCTGGAGGAAACCTGGCACCATCCCTACGGTGAAGCATGGTGGTGGCAGCAGCATGCTGTGGGGATGTTTTTCACTGGCAGGGACTGTGAGACTAGTCAGGATCGAGACAAAGATGAATGGAACAAAGTACAGAGAGATCATTGATGAAAACCTGCTCCAGAGAGCTCAGGACCTTGGACTGAGGCGACGATTCACCTTCCAACAGGACAACCCTAAGCACATAGCAAAGACGACACAAAAATGCATGGTTTATATATCATCTTGCATTTGTAGATTGTGCGTATGTCACGCTCGTTGAATGGAGTAGACCAAGACGCAGCGTGAGTAGAGTTCCACATATTTTAATCAACTGAAATTCACCAAAACAAAACAATAACGCACAAATGAAACATGAAGCTACTGGTGTGCACTCAGGCAACTAAATGTAGACAAGATCCCACAAACACAAATGAGGAAATGGCTACCTAAATATTATCCCCAATCAGAGACAACGATAAACAGCTGCCTCTGATTGGGAACTGGAGGCTCCGGACAGCTGACAGTCGCTGGAAGCTCCAGACCACCGACTGTCGCTGGAAGCTCCGGACCGCAGACCGTCGCTGGAGGCTCCGGACCGCAGACCGTCGCTGGAGGCTCCGGACCGCAGACCGTCGCTGGAGGCTCCGGACCGCAGACCGTCGCTGGAGGCTCCGGACCGCAGACCGTCGCTGGAGGCTCCGGACCGCAGACCTTCGCTGGAGGCTCCGGGCCGCAGACCGTCGCTGGAGGTTCCGGGCCGCGGACCGTCTCAGGAGGTTCCTGTGCGGGAAGCTGGCACAGGACACACTGGGCTGTGAAGGCGCACTGGCGACACAGTGCGTAGAACTGGCGCAGGATATCCTGGACCAAGGAGACGTACTGGAGACCAGGAGTGCTAAGCTGGCACAATCCGTCCTAGCTAGATGCCCACTCTAGCACGGCAAATGCGGGTAGCTGGAACAGAGCGCACTGGGCTGTGAATGCGCACTGGAGACCCCGTGCGCACCACCGCATAACGCGGTGCCTGACCGGTCACATGCTCCCCACGGTAAGCACGGGGAGTGGGCTCAGGTCTAAACCCTGACTCCGCGAATCTCCCCGTGTGCCTCCTCCAAAAAAGTTTTGGGAGCTGCCTCTTGGTGTTCCGTTGTTGAGCTAACTCCTCGTATCTTCGCCGTTCCGCTCTCGCTGCCTCTATCTGCTCCCTTGGATGGCGATACTCTCCGGCCCTTGTCCAGGGTCCTTCTCCATCCAGGATTTCTTCCCATGTCCACTCCTCCTGGCCACGCTGCTTGTTCCGTTTTTGTTGGGATCTTCTGTCACGCTTGTTGAAATGAGTAGACCAAGGCGCAGCGTGAGTAGAGTTCCACATATTTTAATCAACTGAAACTCACCAAAACAAAACAAGAAAGCACAAACGAAAGGTGAAGCTACTGGTGTGCACTCAGGCAACTAAATGTAAACAAGATGCCACAAACACAAATGAGGAAATGGCTAAATATGATCCTCCCTAAATATAATCCCCAATCAGAGACAACGATAAACAGCTGCCTCTGCTTGGGACCACATCAGGCCACCATAGAAATACAATATCACCTAGATGACCCACCCAAGTCACTATCACACCCCAACCAACACAGAGAAAAAACAGCTTTCTATGGTCAGGGCGTGATAGCTTAGGAAGTTAATGAAAATAAGTGCTTTGTCTAACCTTTCACAGACTGATGTTTCTCAACCTGGAGCTGTTGATTTTACACCTGTACAGAGCATCATCCTTCTTAGTGAGGGTGGCGAGCTGGAGAGGCGGGTTCCCGGGCTGCTCCTCTTTGTTAAACACCTGCACTCTGCCTCTGTACTCATTACTCAAACTAGACTTCCCTATTCCTAGGATCCCTGTGATTGGCTCAGCTTTAGGTCCTTTAGGGTTCAGAAGAGGAGCAGGGCAGGAAGACAGGCTGGCCAGAGTAGGCAGTGATCTGTGTCACTTCAGAGCCTGACACAGTACAGTCTTTAGAAACAGACAGCACAGAGGCAGACCAGTCTGGGTGAGGTGGTGCTGTCGGTGTCAGAATTTTTACTACCAATGTAATTTCCCAGGGTGTCTTGAGTACATTTTACAGGTACCTGTTCTACCCATGACTGTGTTCGCTGCTGAAAGAGACATTATTGTTGCATTCAATGACTTTCATTCTTATAGCCTTCACCAGTGAGGACTGAAGTGAATATTATATCATAAAATGTAAATGATTTATGAAAACACATTACTTTTCTGAACAATACCATACTTCTGCAGCCTAGGTTTGGTATAACACAGTGGTCTGAAACTCTTGGTTTGCAGGCCGTATCGATCTGTATCGATCGGCAAGTCATATTTTGCTGGCTTGCAAAGTGTTATATATCCAACAATTGGCACTTCTAATAACCTGCAATCTGTAGTTCGAATGACTTCCAAGGTAGGGAAGATTGATAAATGAGACTAAACCATGACACCACACTCCAAATAGCAAGTCCTCCAGGCTCTAGTTTTGTCGTATCTTGATTATTGTCCAGTCGAGTGCTGCAAGAGCTGCAGCTGGCCCAGAACAGAGCAGCACGTCTTGCTCTTCATTGTAATTAGAGGGCTAATATAAATACTATGCTGCCAGTTGGTAGAGAGACTGACTGCATCACTTATTATTTTTATAAGAAACATTTAATGTTGAAAATTCCAAATTGTTAGCATAGTCAACTCACACACAGCTCTGACACACACACTTACTCCACCAGACATTCCACCAGGGGCCTTTCACAGTCCCCAAATCCAGAACAAAATTCAAGAAAGCGTACATTATTATATGGAGCCAATATTGCATGGAACTCCCTTCCATCTCAAATTGCTCAAATGAAGAGCAAACCTGGTGTTAAAAAAACAGATAAAGCAAAACCTCACTACAACGCCTCTCCCCTATCGGACCAAGATAGTTTGTCTATGTATTTTTTTATTGATGTAGTTCTGTCCTTGAGCTGTTCTTGTCTATTAATGTTCTTTATTATGTTGTGTTCTGTGTGAACCTCAGGAAGAGTAGCTGCTGCTTTCGCAACAGCTAATGGGTATCCTAATAAAATACCAAACTGGAACAACCGTCTCCTATAATTGGTGAAATAAGCACAACCACTTACAGATTGGATTGTAAAAATGTATGTTTATGCAGAGAAATATCATAATGAGGCCCCTCCCATGTCTTATTCACTCAAAGTTAATGGAAATTAACTCACACAGTCATGGGAAGGTGGTAATTACCAGTTGTGAAGTTGTAAATACAAGTTAGATGCATTCACATTCTTTGAACTCGTTGAGAAACGCTGATTAGCTAATGGCCAACAAGCTGCGTCAACAATCAACAAAAAGTAGAGCTATCATGCTTGTAAACCATCCTACAATCTAAGCTTGATGCCCTGAATCTCACACAAATTATCAATGAACCTACCAGGTACAACCCCACAGCCGTAAACACGGGCACCCTCATACATAGATAACCAACTTGGCCTCTAAATACACCTCTGCTCTTTTCAGCGATCACTGCCTCATTGCCTGCATCCGTAGTGGGTCAGCGGTCAAACGTCCTCCTCTCATCACTACCAAACGCTCCCTGAAATACTTCAGTGAGCAGGCCTTTCTAATCGACCTGGCCCAGGTATCCTGGAAGGATATTGACCTCATCCCGTCAGTAGAGGATGCCTGGTTATTTAAAAAAATGCCTTCTTAAATAAGCATGCCCCATTCAAGAAATGTAGAACCAGGAACAGATATAGCCCTTGGTTTTCTCCAGACCTGACTGCCCTTAACCAACACAAAAACACCCTGTGGCGTTCTGCATTAACATCGAACAGCCCCCTTGAAATGCAACTTTATAGGGAAGTTAGAAACCAATATACACAGGCAGTTAGAAAAGCCAAGGGTAGCTTTTTCAAGCAGAAATTTGCTTCCTGCAACACAAACTCAAAAAAGTTCTGGGACATTGTAAAGTCCATGGAGAATAAGAGCACCTCCTCCCAGCTTCCCACTGCACTGAGGACAGGAAACTCTGTCACCACCGATAAATCCTCTATAATTGAGAATTTCAAAAAGCATTTTTCTACGTCTGGCCATGTTTTCCACCTGGCCACCCCTACCCCAGTCAAAAGCACTGCAACCCACACAGCAACTCACCCAAGCCTTCCCCATTTCTCCTTCTCCCAAATCCAGTCAGCTGATGTTCTGAAAGAGCTGCAAAATCTGGACCTCCACAAATCAGCCGAGCTGGACAATCTGAACCCTTTCTTTCTAAAATGATCTGCCGAAATTGTTTCAACCCCTATTACCAGCCTGTTCAACCTCTCTTTCGTATCATCTGAAATTCCCAAAGATTGGAAAGCAGCTGCGGTCATCCCCCTCTTCAAAGGGGGAGACACTCTTGACCCAAACTGCTACAGACCTATATGTATCCTACCCTGCCTTTCTAAGGTCTTCAAAAGCCAAGTTAACAAACAGATCACTGACCATTTCGAATCCCACCGTACCTTCTCTGCTATGCAATCTGGTTTCAGAGCTGGTCATGGGTGCACCTCAGCCACGCTCAAGGTTCTAAACGATATCTTAACCGCCATCGATAAGAAACAACACTGTGCCGCCGTATTCACTAACCTGGCCAAGGCTTTCGACTCTGTCAATCACCATATCCTCATCGGCAGACTCAACAGCCTTGGTTTCTCAAATGATTGCCTCGCCTGATTCACCAACTACTTCTCCGACAGAGTTCAGTGTGTCAAATCTGAGGGCCTGTTGTCCGGGCCTCTGGCAGTCTCTATGGGGGTTCCACAGGGTTCAATTCTTGGGCCAACTCTCTTCTCTGTATACATCAATGATGTTGCTCTTGCTGCTGGTGAGTCTCTGATCCACCTCTATGCAGATGACATCATTCTGTATACTTCTGGCCCTTCTTTGGACACTGTGTTAAAGACTCCAGATGAGCTTCAATGCCATACAACTCTCATTCCGTGGCCTCCAACTGCTCTTACATACAAGTAAAACTAAATGCATCTCTTCAACCGATCGCTGCCTGCACCTGCCCGCCCGTCCAGCATCACTACTCTGGACGGTTCTGACTTCGAATATGTGGACAACTACAAATACCTAGGTGTCTGGTTAGGCTGTAAACTCTCCTTCCAGACTCACATAAAACATCTCCAATCCAAAGTTAAATCTAGACTTTGCTTCCAATTTCGCAACAAAGCCTCCTTCACTCATGCTGCCAAACACCCTCGTAAAACTGACCATCTTACCGATCCTCGACTTTGGTGATGTTATTTACAAAATAGCCTCCAACACTCTACTCAACAAATAGGATGCAGTCTATCACAGTGCCATCCGTTTTGTCACCAAAGCCCCATATGCTACCCACCACTGCGACCTGTACGCTCTCGTTGGCTGGCCCTCGCTTCATACTTGTCGCCAAACCCACTGGCTCAAGGTCATCTACAAGACCCTGCTAGGTAAAGTCCCGTCTTATCTCTGCTCGCTGGTCACCATAGCTGCACCCACCCGCAGCACGCGTTCCAGCAGGTATATCTCACTTGTCACCCCCAAAGACAATACCTCCTTTGGCCGCCTCTTCTTCCAGTTCTCTGCTGCCAATGACTGGAACGAACTACAAAATCTCTGAAACTGGAAACACTAGCTTTAAGCACCAGCTGTCAGAGCAGCTCACAGATCACTGCACCTGTACATAGCCCATCTATAATTTAGCCCAAACAACTACCTCTTCCCCTACTGTATTTATTTATTTAGTATTTATTTATTTAGTATTTCTACTTTGCACACTCATCTACTGTCAAATCTACCATTCCAGTGTTTTAATTGCTATATTGTATTTACTTCGCCACCATGGCCTATTTATTCCCTTTACCTCCCTTATCTCACCTTATTTGCTCACATTGTATATAGCCTTATTCTTCTACTGTATGTTTGTTTTACTCCATGTGTAATACTGTGTTGTTATATGTGTCAAACTGCTTTGCTTTATCTTGGACAGGTCGCAGTTGTAAATGAGAACTTGTTCTCAACTTGCCTACCCGGTTAAATAAAGGTGAAGTAAAATTAAAATAAAATAAAAAACAAATTAGTGTTCGAAAACCTTTTTAATAAATAGATTACATATGAATAAAATGCTGTTATAGAGGTGATTTCCTTAGTAGGCAATATCAGAGGGGAGAAGTGGGAGCTCAGGATGTTCGGCAAGTTCCCACTAGTAATTACCGGTGGTAAATTTACTGAATGTGGTAAATTCCCACTTCCCGCTTGGTTATGAATGCATCATTTAAAAACACCACCTGGTTTACACTTAATTTTATTCACTGCAGGTGGTGTCAATTTCAATCCCACTGGTGGTACACTCAGATATAATGGTGCTTTCAAGACAGCTGGGAACTCTTGGGGGAGGGGTAACTGAGGTCAAATCATGACATCTGTGATCGTCAAGTTGGAAAGTTGGAACTCTAGAAAGAGGCCTGAGTTCCCAACTTGGAATTTCGAGTTGGATGACAGTTCAAAACCATTTTTTACCAGTCAGAGCTAGTTTAAAAATATATACAGTGGGGCAAAAAAGTATTTAGTCAGCCACCAATTGTGCAAGTTCTCCAACTTAAAAAGATGAGAGGCCTGTAATTTTCATCATAGGTACACTTCAACTATGACAGACAAAATGAGAAAAAAAAATCCAGAAAATCACATTGTAGAATTTTTTATGAATTTATTTGCAAATTATGGTGGAAAATAAGTATTTGGTCAATAACAAAAGTTTATCTCAATACTTTGTTATATATCCTTTGTTGGCAATGACAGAGGTCAAACCTTTTCTGTAAGTCTTCACAAGGTTTTCACACACTGTTGCTGGTATTTTGGCCCATTCCTCCATGCAGATCTCCTCTAGACCAGTGATGTTTTGGGGCTGTTGCTGGGCAACACAGACTTTCAACTCCCTCCAAAGATTTTCTATGGGGTTGAGATCTGGAGACTGGCTAGGCCACTCCAGGACCTTGAAATGCTTCTTACGAAGCCACTCCTTCGTTGCCCGGGCGGTGTGTTTGGGATCATTGTCATGCTGAAAGACCCAGCCATGTTTCATCTTCAATTCCCTTGCTGATGGAAGGAGGTTTCCACTCAAAATCTCACGATACATGGCCCCATTCATTCTTTCCTTTACACGGATCAGTCGTCCTGGTCCCTTTGCAGAAAAACAGCCCCAAAGCATGATGTTTCCACCCCCATGCTTCACAGTAGGTATGGTGTTCTTTGGATGCAACTCAGCATTCTTTGTCCTCCAAACACGACGAGTTGAGTTTTTAACAAAAAGTTCTATTTTGGTTTCATCTGACCATATGACATTCTCCCAATCTTCTTCTGGATCATCCAAATGCTCTCTAGCAAACTTCAGACGGGCCTGGACATGTACTGGTTTAAGCAAGAGGACACGTCTGGCACTGCAGGATTTGAGTCCCTGGTGGCGTAGTGTGTTACTGATGGTAGGCTTTGTTACTTTGTCCTAGCTTTCTGCAGGTCATTCACTAGGTCCGCCCGTGTGGTTCTGGGATTTTTGCTCACCGTTCTTGTGATCATTTTGACCCTACGGCGGTGAGATCTTGCGTGGAGCCCCAGATCGAGGGAGATTATCAGTGGTCTTGTATGTCTTCCATTTCCTAATAATTGCTCCCAAAGTTGATTTCTTCAAACCAAGCTGCTTACCTATTGCAGATTCAGTCTTCACAGCCTGGTGCAGGTCTACAATTTTGTTTCTGGTGTCCTTTGACAGCTCTTTGGTTTTGGCCATAGTGGAGTTTGGAGTGTGACTGTTTGAGGTTGTGGACAGGTGTCTTTTATACTGATAACAAGTTCAAACAGCTGTCATTAATACAGGTAACGAGAGGAGGAAAGAGGAGCCTCTTAAAGAAGAAGTTACAGGTCTGTGGGAGCCAGAAATCTTGCTTGTTTGTAGGTGACCAAATGAATTTGCAAATAAATTCATTAAAAAGTCCTATAATGTGATTTTCTGGATTTTTTTCTTCTCATTTTGTCTGTCATAGTTGAAGTGTACCTATGATGAAAATTACAGGCCTCTCTCATCTTTTTAAGTGGGAGAACTTGCACAATTGGTGGCTGACTAGATACTTTTTTGCCCCACTGTATATTCAACTTCCACTTTTGAGATCACTAAAGTCAGATTTCCTAGTTCCCTTTTGTTTAGAATGTGTCATAACTCAACTGCGGAGTTTGGGAAACATGTGTGGACCTGAATTGTGATAACTGCGGTGGCCAAAACAAGAACAAGTTTATGCTCTGGTGTTGTGCCTGGCAGACCATGCACAAGTTCCTCCACAGTCTGGACCTTCACTTCCTGATCACAGGCCACACCAAGTTTTCCCCTGACTGGTGCTTCGGCCTCATCAAGCAGCACGTTAGAAGGACCAGAGTGAACACTTTGTCTGAGATTGCTGGTATTGTGAAGGACAACACTGTGACAGGGGTCAACATCCCACAGCTGGTTGGACTCGAGGATGGTAAGGTGCTGGTGGAAAGCTATGGCTGGCAACAACACCTGACTCCATACTTCAGGTGAATCTAATTTTTGTTGCATTGTATGAAGTTATTCTTCTTATCTAAACCTGGGAGGTGAATTGATGTTGTGCAAGGTTGTAATGTCTATTTTTTTTGTTATTTCCTGTTTTACAGCTTTGATGCTTTGGAGCCTGGTGTTGTCGCCAAGGAGCATTCGCACTCAGTCGGGGTCAGGTTTCAGCTGCTGCACAACGCTGACATCCTTCCTCCCAATAGTCTTTCTGTACAAGCACCACCTGGACTGGACACAGCTAAACAAACGTATGTTTTTGAAAAGATCAGGGAGTTTTGTGACAAAGAGGCTATGGACATCAGATGCCCTTCAGCAAAGTCAAGGGCAGGACAGAAACAAGCTCTCCGAATATACAGTGCCTTGCGAAAGTATTCGGCCCCCTTGAACTTTGCGACCTTTTGCCACATTTCAGTCTTCAAACAGAAAGATATAAAACTGTATTTTTTGTGAAGAATCAACAACAAGTGGGACACAATCATGAAGTGGAACGACATTTATTGGATATTTCAAACTTTTTTAACAAATTAAAAACTGAAGAATTGGGCGTGCAAAATTATTCAGCCCCTTTACTTTCAGTGCAGCAAACTCTCTCCAGAAGTTCAGTGAGGACCTCTGAATGATCCAATGTTGACCTAAATGACTAATGATGATAAATACAATCCACCTGTGTGTAATCAAGTCTCCGTATAAATGCACCTGCACTGTGATAGTCTCAGAGGTCCATTAACCTCTTACATCTATGGGGACGCTATTTCATTTTTGGATGAAAAACGTTCCCGTTTTAAACAAGATATTTTGTCACAAAAAGATGCTCGACTATGCATATAATTGATAGCATTCGAAAGAAAACACTCTGACATGTCCAGAAATACCAAGATATTCTCTGTGCGTGCCCTAGAACGTGAGCTTCAGGCAAAACCAAGATGAGATGGCATCCAGGAAATGACAAGGATTTTTGAGGCTCTGTTTTCCATTGTCTCCTTATATGGCTGTGAATGCGAGAGGAATGAGCCTGCCCTTTCTGTCGTTTCCCCAAGGTGTCTGCAGCATTGTGACGAAATTGGTGCGCAAAAAATTGCCGAAATTGGTGCGCAAAAGTCACCTGCCAGTATCTTTCCATGGGATACAGAGAGGAAAGCAAGCTTCCACGAACTGCATATCAATGAAGAGATATGTGAAAAAACACCTTGAGGATTGATTCCAAACAACGTTTGCCATGTTTCGGTCGATATTATGTAGTTAGTCCGGAAAAAGTTTTACGTTGTAGGTGACTGAATTTTCGGTTTGTTTCGGTAGCCAGACGCAATGTAGAAAACGGAACGATTTCTCCTACACACAGACGCTTTCAGGAAAAACTGCGCATTTGGTATGTAACTGAGAGTCTCCTCATTGAAAACATCAGAAGCTCTTCAAAGGTAAATTATTTTATTTATTTGGTTATCTGGTTTTTGTGAAAATGTTGCGTGCTAAATGCTACTCAAAATGCTATGCTAGCTTTGCATACTCTTACACAAATTAGTCAATTTCTATGGTTCAAAAGCATATTTTGAAAATCTGAGATGACAGTGTTGTTAAGAAAAGGCTAAGCTTGAGAGCAGACGCATTATTTTCATTTTATTTGCGATTTTCAGAAATCGTTAACGTTGCGTTATGCTAATGAGCCTGAGGCTTTAGTCACAAACCCGGATCCGGGATGGGGAGTTTCAAGAAGTTAAAAGCGCAGAGAGCATCATGAAGAACAAAGAACACACCAGGCAGGTCCGAGATACTGTTGTGAAGAAGTTTAAAGCCGGATTTGGATACAAAAAGATTTCCCAAGCTTTAAACATCCCAAGGAGCACTGTGCAAGCGATAATATTGAAATGGAAGGAGTATCAGACCACTGCAAATCTACCAAGACCTGGCCGTCCCTCTAAACTTTCAGCTCATACAAGGAGAAGACTGATCAGAGATGCAGCCAAGAGGCCCATGATCACTCTGGATGAACTGCAGAGATCTACAGCTGAGGTGGGAGACTCTGTCCATAGGACAACAATCAGTCATATATTGCACAAATCTGGCCTTTATGGAAGAGTGGCAAGAAGAAAGCCATTTCTTAAAGATATCCATAAAAAGTGTTGTTTTAAAGTTTGCCACAAGCCACCTGGGAGACACACCAAACATGTGGAAGAAGGTGCTCTGGTCAGATGAAACCAAAATTGAACTTTTTGGCAACAATGCAAAACGTTATGTTTGGCGTAAAAGCAACACAGCTCATCATCCTGACCACACCATCCCCACTGTCAAACATGGTGGTGGCAGCATCATGGTTTGGGCCTGCTTTTCTTCAGCAGGGACAGGGAAGATGGTTAAAATTGATGGGAAGATGGATGGAGCCAAATACAGGACCATTCTGGAAGAAAACCTGATGAGTCTGCAAAAAACCTGAGACTGGGACGGAGATTTGTCTTCCAACAAGACAATGATCCAAAACATAAAGCAAAATCTACAATGGAATGGTTCAAAAATAAACATATCCAGGTGTTAGAATGGCCAAGTCAAAGTCCAGACCTGAATCCAATTGAGAATCTGTGGAAAGAACTGAAAACTGCTGTTCACAAATGCTCTCCATCCAACCTCACTGAGCTCGAGCTGATTTGCAAGGAGGAATGTGAAAAAATTTCAGTCTCTCGATGTGCAAAACTGATAGAGACATACCCCAAGCGACTTACAGCTGTAATCGCAGCAAAAGGTGGTGCTACAAAGTATTAACTTAAGGGGGCTGAATCATTTTGCACGCCCAATTTTTAAGTTTTTGATTTGTTAAAAAAGTTTGAAATATCCAATAAATGTCGTTCCACTTCATGATTGTGTCCCACTTGTTGTTGATTCTTCACAAAAAAATACATTTTTATATCTTTATGTTTGAAGCCTGAAATGTGGCAAAAGGTCGCAAAGTTCAAGGGGGCCGAATATTTTCGCAAGGCACTGTAGGCTTAATGGTTTCCAAATGCTAAGCGCGGCTAAGCGAACCGAACGAGGGTGCTTGCATACCTTTGAAAAAAAGCAGCAATGGTACTGTTTGTCCATCTTGAGATGCCGTAGCCAGTACACTTCCTCCTAATAGTCAGAATTAATCTAAGATAACTCAACAAATCTGTCAGTAATGTTGCCGGTTTTGCAGAGGAGGTCTTTGTTGCCCAATTTTAAACTTAACTAAGATGTTTTCTCAAGTATTTCTCACAAACTATTCATCTGTCATTGAATGACAACAAACACTTCATTGAAGAATCTTTACTGTTGACCATTCCCCAATAAAGGGGCATAGAGTTCAGCTACCGAACTTTGGCTTGCCTCAAGAAAAACTTTGTGCACTCGAACAGCCAAAGACAACTAACAAAAACTGACAAAATGTTGTCATAATATTATTCAATATTATATTTGCAAACTGTTTAGACTTGGATGCATACATTAAGCTTAACTGTGGTCAGTTCATGTAAATCTGCAATAGGAGTAATCGGTCTCCATCCAGTGTTGTCTAAATAAAGAGTCATCCATCCACCATCTAAAGAACCCACAAACTATACAGGCTTCCCATGGCAAGATTAGTACTGCAATTAAACAGGTACCCATGTTATATGCACATTCACCATGACCTGCAAATTACAAGATTTTTAGGATAAGAAAACAAACTGGAGACAGCGTTTGGTATAGTCTCTTAATTCCCATGAAACACTTTATTTTTAAATACAGCCTTTTGTGAGGGAGACTATAACAGTTCAAGCATCATCATCATTATTCCAAAACAGACATGTGAAACAACAGGAATTAAATATTTCCATGTACAACGTCTTCAAAATGAGGTAGAAATGGTTACAGAGAATGTACAAGATAAAATAAAGTTACTACTGTTATTAAAAATATAAAATCCCACTTTAGTTGGACAAACTTATCTCCACATACACCTTCACATTGGTGACGCTGAATAACATCAACTTGGGACAACAAAGAAAATAGGTCTAATCTTATTAGTAATTGTGTCTTAAAGCTATTAATCAATTTACTGTTGCTAAGCGCTTTTCCAATGTCCTTCGATTTTCTGGACTGTGAAACTATTTGCTCAGCCTTTCACACAGTCAGCACTCAGTACTGAAACAATTCTATAATTCTAACACAAAGTTACATTTATAATGCTAACAAAACGTTTGTTAGATTATTATTCATTGGCACAGATGCAATCCACTGGGTCATATGTTGCTATTGCGGATGTTTTTCTGGTGCAGATGATTGAAGAGCTGCTGAAATAGAACTGAAATGTGTATGGAGGTGTGTGTGACAATGTCTAGGTGTGAAAACCTTGTGCACACATCTAGATGTGAAACTATCATATGTCATACTTTCAGCCACTGACCACATCCTACAGTGTCAGTGGACTCTTACTACCACAACCGAGCTGCAAAATACTGTTAATGTTCTCTGGATATCCCTGTGGCCAATAACGCCAAGGTAACATGTCGAAATGAATTTAGCCCAGTAGCACTCACATCTGTAGCCATGAAATGCTTTGAAAGACTGGTCATTGCTCACATCAACACCATCATTCCAGACACCCTGGACCCACACCAATTTGCATACCTCCCCAACAGATCCACAGATAACGCAATCTCTATTGCACTCCACACTGCCATTTCTCACTTGGACAAAAGGAACACCTATGTGAGAATGCTATTCATTGAATACAGCCCAGCGTTCAACACCATAGTTCTCTCCAAGCTCATCACTAAGCTAAGGACCCTAGGACTGAATACCTCCCTCTGAAACCGGATCCTCGACATTCTTATGCCCCCAGGTGGTGAGGGTAGGCAACAACACATCCGTCATGCTGACCCTCAACACGGGGCCCCTCAGGGGTGAGTGCTTAGTCCCCTTTTGTATTCCCTATTCACCCACAACTGCATGACTCCAACACCATCATTGTTTGCCTACGACACACCGGTGGTAGGCCTGATCACCGGAGATGATGAGACAGCCTATAAGGAGGAGGTCAGAGACCTATCAGTGTGGTGCCAGAACAACAACCTCTCCCTCAACATCAGCAAGACAAAGGAGCTGATCGTGGACTGCAGGAAACAGAGGGCCGAGCATCGACAGGGCTGTAGTGGAGCGGGATGAGAGCTTCAAGTTCTTCGGTGTCCACATTACTAAGGATCTATCATGTTCCAAACACACCAACACAGTTTTGAAGATTGAACGACAATGCCTTTCCACCGCAGGAGGCTGAAAAGATTTGGCATGTGCCCCCAGACACTCAAAGTACTACAGCTGCACCATTGAGAGCATCTTGATTGGCTGCATCACTGCTTGGCATGGTAACTGCTTGGCATTCGACCGCAAAGCGCTACAGAGTGTAGTGTGTATGGCCCAGTACATCACTGGGGTCGGCCTCTCTGTCATCTCTATACCAGGCGGTGTCAGAGGACAGCCCTAAAGTCATAGACTGTTTTCTCTGCTACCGCACGGCAAGCGCTACCGTTGTACTGGAACCATGGAACGAACAGGACCATGAACAGCTTCTACCCCCAAGCCATAAGACTGCTAAATAATTAGTCAGAGTAGCTATTTGGTTAATTATTTAGTTATTTACATTCAACCTTTTTTAAA
The DNA here is from genome assembly GCF_036934945.1 of Oncorhynchus masou masou. Classification (NCBI taxonomy): domain Eukaryota; kingdom Metazoa; phylum Chordata; class Actinopteri; order Salmoniformes; family Salmonidae; genus Oncorhynchus; species Oncorhynchus masou. Next base: position 56,360,788 of record NC_088216.1, on the reverse strand, counting down.
TATATGTGACTTTTCACATACGCTGCTGCTACTGTTTACTATCTGACACTATATTCCTAGTTATGTACATATCTACCTCAATTACCTCGTACCCCTACACATCAATTCGGTATTGACACCCCTTGTATACAGCCAAGTTATCGTTACTCATTGTGTATCTATTTTTTTTTAACTTTAATTACCTGTTTTACTTTTCTATCGTTTCTATATTTTCTTTCTCTCGTCATTGTTGGGAAGGGCCCGTAAGTAAGCGTTTCACTGTTAGTCCACATCTGTTGTTTATGAAGCATGTAACGAATAAGATTTGATTTGTTGGATTTTTGTATTAAATTTTAACTTAACTTCTTATGGCTGGGGGCAGTATTGAGTAGTTTGGATTAATAAGGTGCCCAGAGGTGCCCAGAGTAAACTACCTGCTACTCAGTCCCAGAAGCTAAGATATGCATATTATCAGTATATTTGGATAGAAAACACTCTGAAGTTTCTAAAACTGTTTGAATGATGTCTGTGAGTATAACAGAACTCATATGGCAGGCAAGAATCTGAGAAAAAATCCAACCAGGAAGTGGGAAATCTGAGGTTTGTAGGTTTTCAATTCTTGGCCTATCACATACACAGTGGGATATTGGTCATATTGCACTTTCTAAGGCTTCCACTAGATGTCAACAGTCTTTAGAACCTTGTTTGATGCTTCTACTGTGAAGTGGGGGCAAATGAGAGGGGAATGAGTCAGGGCTCTGGCAGAGTGCCATGAGCTGACCACGTTCGTTCACGTGAGAGCGAGCTCTGTTCCATTGCATTTCTACAGACAAATTAATTCTCCGGTTGGAACATTATTGAAGATTTATGTTAAAAACATCCTAAAGATTGATTCTATACATTGTTTGACATGTTTCTACGGACTGTAACGGATCTTTTTGACTTTTCGTCTGCCTCTAATGAACGCGTGTCATGAATTTGGATTTGTGAACTGAACGCGCTAACAAAAGGAGGTATTTGGACATAAATGATGGACATTATCGAACTAAACAAACATTTATTGTGGAACTGGGATTCCTGGGAGTGCATTCCGATGAAGATCATCAGATGTAAGTGAATATTTATAATGCTATACTTCTGTTGACTCCAACATGGCGGATATCTGTTTGGGTTGTTTTGGTCTCTGAGCGCCGTACTCAGATTATTGCATGGTGTGCTTTTTCCGTAAAGTTTTTTTAAAATCTGACACAGCAGTTGCATTAAGGAGAAGTGTATCGATAAATCCGTGCATGATAGTTGTATCTTTTATCAATGTTTATTATGAGTATTTCTGTAAATTGATTTGATGTGGCAAAAGGTCGCAAAGTTCAAGGGGGCCGAATACTTTCGCAAGGCACTGTATATGGTACACTTAGGATGATATGGTGGCCTTGGACAAGTACAGTATATCTGTCTGGTTGGAACAAAGCAGGTACAGTAATGGTCGTTAGCCACTAAATAAACATATTTTGCTAATATATTCAGTATTTATGTTTCATTATCCAATGCCCTAGTTACCCTATAGCTACAACATAAATCATTTGAAAGAGAGGTATCAAAGCAAAGATATGACCATTTTTGTTTTGTTTTCTATAATGAAAATTGCATATTTGGAATACAGGGGGTTGAGGAAGCATTGATTATTTCTACAGCTGGGCTATTTTTGGTGGTTCTTGAGGCTCTGATGTGTTCACCATTCTGTTCTGAGAAAATAGATCAATACCCACTGGCTACAGGTCATCTATAAGTCTTTGCTAGGTAAAGCCCCACCTTATCTCAGCTCAGCTCACTGGTCACCATAGCAGCACCCACCCGTAGCACGCTCTCCCTCACTGGTCACCCCCAAAGCCAATTCCTCATTTGCCCACCTTTCCTTACAGTTCTCTGCTGCCAATGACTGGAACGAACTGCAAAAATCACTGAAGCTGGAGATTCATATCTCCCTCACTAACTTTAATGATGAAGTTAATAATTTGCACATACTGTATATAGACTTTTCTATTGTATTATTGACTGTATGTTTGTTAATTCCATGTGCAACTCTGTGTTGTTGTTTGTGACGCACTGCTTTGCTTTAGCTTGGCCAAGTCGCAGTTGTAAATGAGAACTCAACTAGCCTACCTGGTTAAATAAAGGTGAAAAAAAATATAAAAAAATAGGCACAGTGAGGTCAAAGGTAACAAGGATGGATTCTCTGTCTATGGAGGCCCAGCAGCTGTATACTATATGATGGTCTGTATAATACTCATGTGAGGGTTACTGGACATTGATAAGATGGCTACTATAGAAAACACAAAGTAAAGAAGGGGGATGGGAGGTAGGAACTGTTACTGAGCTGTATAGTCACGCAGAATTTAAGACATTTCAAAAACATATATAATGTAAGTTATAGATTACATTGATAGAAAGGTGTTTAATGGATGTAGACATTCACTTCCTATATCTCTAAAACTATTTTTGGTTTGAGCATTACCGGCTAAAAGTTGTAATTTCCATTTTGTCATAGGTTGTCAAAGTTTGTCCACCAAAAGTGTTTTTCCCGCTTTGCTAAATACATACTACTTCATGAAGATAATCACTCCACCAAAATCTACATGGGAAATAAATCTAAACATGAAGAAAATGTTTTATATATCTAAAAACATTATTGATGTACGTTATGGTATCTATTGTCCTTAGAAGAAAATATCTGAATTACATTCAACATTTCAGGCCTTGATAGCAACCTCAAGTTTCAAATCACCAAGTTCAAAGACTGTGGCAGTGTACTTTGGGTGTTAACTTTTGAATGTACACAGCTGTGTGTGTGTGTGTGTGTGTGTGTGTGTGTGTGTGTGTGTGTGTGTGTGTGTGTGTGTGTGTGTGTGTGTGTGTGTGTGTGCAGATGTTTGTGTGCAAGGATGTGGGTGTGGGCACACAAATGTTAACATTGGTGGCCCTAAAAGCTCTGAGTCCGCTGAAGTTTACAGTATATGTGTATTACTTATTAAAGCCATGACTCCATTATAGCGTCCATAAAGCCCCCTACAAACACCTTAAGGTAATACATACATTCTTATGTTTTAATTCTGAGGCAACAATAACATTCCTGAGTATTCAATAACAAGACTACATATATTTCTTTTAAAAAGGTGAAGAAAAAAATGCTTACATAAAAAAGAATACTGTCAGATTTAGGATAATAAGAGTAGTACAGCATCTGTATGAAAATGGCACATTTGGGAAATGCATTAGTTTGATAGTGCACTGTTTATAAGATCCTGTGTTAAAATGTGCATTCACTCTCCAGCTCACTCTCTCAAGTATGTTTCTACTTAACCAGTTCTCTCTTTCAGCAGGTTTACGTATCTGAATGTATTGATAGAACTGAATGTAGCACTCCGTAATGAAATTAGAGATATGAGAGCGATTATATGTGAAATTAACAAACAGAGAAAGTGACTGAAACAAAACAAAAAAAAGCATGGGAGGGAAAACGAGTGAGCTAAGGTAGTGATGAAAGGTAGAGGATGGGTAGAAAAAAAGAGAACTGAAAAACCGGGAAAAGGGAATGGGTGAGGGGGGGGGGACATTTGTTTCCAAGCAAGGTATAAGGAGGCAACAAGCCTCAGAAGAGACGTGATTGTGCTGGAGGTGTCAAGTTATTAAAATACACCACAAGGATGTCCTTCTCTACGTTTTGGTTTGAGAGGATATGATTCTTATGGTGCTTGAGGAGGTATTGCAGTCAAAGGCCCTTTTCATATCAAGCGGCCACTCTAATTAAGAGAGCAACTCATCAAAACAACACTTTCTGCCATAGTAGCAGATTGAAAAATAAATAGTATCCTGAGAGAAGCAGTAGGTAATCCATTCAGACTGACAGTGCTAAATCAGGCAATCTAGAACCTTCCCTCCCTCCCCTCCCCATACCACCCCACACCCACATCCAATCCACACCCCTACAGGACAAAGTGCCCATTGACTCTTTGGAGAAAATCAAATAATTACAATTATAAAGATGTAAGAGGAGGATACAAGTCATTTGCCATTTTCTCTCCCGACTGGTTAGATCACATGACCTTTCTTTGCAAAATCCAACGATTGTTTTCCTCCAGTTATTGGCTGAGTAAGTAATCTACTTGGTTTTCAAATGCCAATACAAAGGAGGGACCCCCAGAAAGCTGTCTTCTCAAGTGCCTGACCTAGCGTCCTCCAGTGGGGTCATCAGATCGCGCACGTGACGCAGGCATCTTCATGGCCAGCCTCTGATGGGGGAAGCCGTGTTCCCCTCCTCCCCTGCTCTCCCCACCTAGGCCTGAGGAGGGGCTGTACTCCCTCTGCCCACCATAAGGAGGCAACACCAATGGCTTGCCAGGCTTGTAGGCCTGGCCTTCTGAGCCCGCCATGGCGTAGCCGTTGAAGTGGCTCTTGCTGTGGCCATTTCCATGGACATTGCCGTACTTCCTGTACTGGGAGCCCTCCCCCTCTCCTCCTCCCTCCTCCCCCTCTTCCACCATCTCAACGGCCTTGCGTTTCAGTGGCCCTCCTGTTTCAGAGCTGGCCCCTAGGCTGTGGCTGGGGTATCCATAGCTGCTCCCCACCACGGTGGGCCGGGGGGTCAGGGAGGTAGAGGTGCTCAGCCCTGAGGGGAGGTAGGAGGCACTGGGGTGGCTGTAGCCAGATGCCAGGCTGGTCTGGGGGTGGGGGTAGCAGCCTGGCAGGTAGTTGTAGACTGGATTGTTAAGGTTGTAGCTGGGCACCAAAGTGGGGGTGGTATGCAGAGAGTGTATAGAGGCTGGGGGAAGTGCTGGGCCAGTCTGGGGGTAGTATCCAGAGGAGAGGTAGCTGCTGTTGTAGGAGGGTGGGTAGTCCTGAGAGGGAGGCCCATTACAGGAGCCACTGCTGCTATATCCGGGATCAGAGGTCAAGTTACTGCTCACTACCGTCACACTGCCCGTGCCAGTGAGGCCCACTGACACTGAGCCCACTTTGGCCCCTGCAGCCAGGGCCTCCAGCCCAGAGTAGCACTCCATTCCCTGCCCCAGGGACCATGGCTCAGCCTCACTCTTCAGGAAAGACCCAGGCTCTGAATATGCCCCTGGGGCAGGTCTCTCATATGGCAACTCCAGACCTGAGTACTTCTCGGCATAGTGTTTTAACAAGGAGGAGGCAGTGAGGGCCGAGATGTCATCACTGGCCCAGGGGTAGCCGGCTGCAGGGGTGTAACCGCAGCGACCTGTGGTGGCGTAGGGATCGTGTTTGTGGACGGAGGGAGGGGAGGTGGTGGAGGACACATCTAGGTGCTGCTCAGGCCACTGGGACAGGGGGGCCACGTGCTCCGGAGACCAATGCATTTTCAACAGACCTACAGACACAGAGAGAGGACCGAGAGAGAGCATGGTTATTCACCACGTATTACTTTTTAACCTTTCAGTCCAGAGCAGACATAACTGCAGATTGTCAGGTTGTTCAAAGAACCATACCACATTGGTAATAAACTAACTACATTAAAATAGATTTAGTTTATAAAATACAACATAGTGCTCTGAGCTCCTCCATTCCGTGTTGTTACGAACAACACAGCCCCTGGCCTTGTCCCCACAGCGATAAGCCGCCCGCTCCCTTCTGCCTCGCTCTCACTGGGACCATTGTTGTCCCCCTGTACGGGGCTCTGTGTGTGTGTGTGAGACCCCCACTTCACTCACTCACTCTAACACACACACACACACACACACACACACACACACACACACACACACACACACACACAAACACTGGTGCAGTGTGTTTCACTGGGGTAGTGGTCGACCATTCTTTTTGATTGACTTTACAGGCTCTGTCTTTGAGCAGGCATTAGGCTGACATTCCAGGCATTGTAGAGTATTATTAAACTGTCCCGACCCTTTGAGCATAGAACTGAGAGACTACAACAGAACTGAGAGAGAAGGGGAGAGGGAGAGAGAAATAGGGGAAAGAGAGGGAGAGAAAGGTGGAGACAGAGCGAGGGGGAGAGAGCGAAAGCAAAGAGAAACCTGGGGTTGTTCACATGCTTTCCCCAATCCTAGTCAGTAGCATGGTGGTGTGGGTTCGTTGTCTCAGTGTTGCGTTTGTTTACAATACAACTCTAGAGTGCCTGGTGACTACATCAGACTGTCTGATCTCTCCATACACACATGCACACATGCGCATACGCACACACTAACACACTCCCTCTGTGTGTGTGTGTGGTTTAGTCACACATTGACCAGGACCACCAGATGGGCCGCTAAACAATCCACATGTTGATCCCTAAATGAAATGATCACTCAGTCCCATAATCTCACTCATCCAATCCAGAGATCCCAGGTTGCCCTGGCTGAGTCTCCCAGCCCCTCCCCAGCCAAGTCCCAATCCGCCCTGGAAATGTCTCTGTGAAATCCCCCTGATGCTCCAGGGAATTCCAGCCAGTCATGGGACTGTCCCTGTCCCCAGCTCAAAAACAAACACACCACTTCTGGCACAGAGTCGATAAACCCTTGGTAAAAAATTGCAAACCTAAGGGAAATAATAGACACAATCTACACAGACACATCTATACTAGTGTACATACAAAAGCTTACAAAAAGGGACTTCAAGAGAAACACATAAACATAAGAGAAACACATAAACATTAGCAGAAACAGTCTGAGACACACACTGCCCCACACATGAAGGGGTCGTTCCATGAAAAGAGCTCCTTTTGCATCCCTTTGATATTTTAAGGAGATATTGTGCACCAATATTGAATTTTATAAAAAGTACTTAAATAGTACTTTAAAGTACCTTTACTTAAGTAGTTTTGGGGGGTATCTGTACTTTACTATTTATATTTTGACAACTTTTTAACTCCACTCGATTCCTAAAGACAATAATATACGTTTTACTCCATACATTTTCCCTGACACCCAAAAGTACTCGTTACATTTGGAATGCTTAGCAGCACAGGAAAATAGTCCAATTCACACACTTATCAAGAGAACATCCCTGGTCCTCCCTCCTGCCTCTGATCTGGCGGACTCACAAAACATTTGTAAAGATGCTCGAGTGTTGGATTGTGCCCCTGGCTATCCATAAATTTACAAAACAAGAAAATTGTGCAGTCTGGTTTCCGTAAAGCAGGGGTTCCCAAATTCAGTCCTCGGGACCGAAAGGTGTGCATGTTGAGATTTTTGCCCTAGCACTACACAGCTGATTCAAATAAACAACTAATCATCAGGCTTTGATAATTTGAATCAGCTGTGCTGTGTTAGGGCAAAAAGTAGAACATGTAGCCCTTGGGGTCCTGAGGACTGTGTATGGGAAACACTTACTGAAAGGAATTCTGAAATTATTTATTATTTTACTTTTTAAGTATATTTGACAAATTACATTTACTTTTGATACTTAAGTAACATCAAATACTTTTAGACTTTTACTCAAGTATTATTTTGCTGGGTGACTTTCACTTTTACATTAGTAATTTTCTATAACAATTATTTAGAGTCTAAGATGTTGGGGAGGCTGACATATGGAATTGTTTTAAGATGGTCACACTATGTATCATTTAGCTATTTGATTTAGAATTTTAGGACTCTTTTATTTAAAAAATTGGGGGGGGGGGACAAAATGTTGATTTTGGTCTTTACTACTAAAGCCCATGCATCTAACAATTTACTAAACTCTGGTTCTATAATCACCTCCTTGTTCTGTACTAAGAGTTCCGACTTTGGACCTAACTCTAACTAGAGGTTTTGACTGTGTGGATGAGTCTAACATGTTGGGCGACTGAGATTGGAGGGAGCATGTTTGTGCATATGTATGCGTGTGGCATTACGTGTCAATACTCTCGTGTGGGTCCCAAAAAGAGACAGCTGTTTTGAGCAGAGGGGCCTTCTTTCGCTGTGTCCAGCCTGTCCCTCAGCTCCTATTGTCCCCCCATGTCCCCTAACAAAGCCACGGGACCCCATTGTCTGACAGCAGATCCTATAAGAGCCCAAACATCTCACTAACTCAGACCATCAGCTCCATATATCCACCAGCAGTACTGACAGCTTACAAGGTGTGTGTGTGTGTGTGTGTGTGTGTGTGTGTGTGTGTGTGTGTGTGTGTGTGTGTGTGTGTGTGTGTGTGTGTGTGTGTGTGTGTGTGTGTGTGTGTGTGTGTGTGTGTGTGTGTGTGTGTGTGTGTGTGTGTGTGTGTGTGTGTGTGTGTGTGGTGCATGACTGCACATGTGTAATGGGTATTCCCAACAGGATAGTGGCTCCTGAAATCTGAGACCTGGAAGAAGTGAGCTAGAGTTGTAACCACCCCTATCTATCCACCACACAAATGCCACACACATATATGCGCACACACACACACATGCACCACGCTCCTCCTTCTTCTCTCCAGGGGTCAAGTGCTACCCTAACTCTACACCCCAGCTTTTGTTTTCCTGTCTTCAGGATGAAGGCCCTCACATGGATCCAACATGCCTCATAGGACCAGGAAGCCAGTAAAACAGAATGATTGTGTGCCTGTGTGTGTGCGCGCCTGCATTCGTGTGTGTGCCTGCACATCGAATAGGGAAAAGGGGGCTTGTAAACAAGAGCTTGATCAATCCAGTCAGAGGGTGGCCAGTATGTGGACCCCCCCACCTCCTCCTTCAACACCATCCACTCTGTCCAGTTCTGTGAGAGAAAGCAGCTTTGTCTAGCTGGACTGGTCCTAATTACATAGCCAGGTGGAGAGATGATTTAGCTTCTGCGCTGATCTCTCTTTCTCTCTCTCTGTCTCTCTCTCTCTCTTTACCTACCGTCAATCACCAACAAGGGCCTGTGTCCAAATTACCATTCCACAGCCAGCATAGACCATATATGCTGTTCAAGTGTTGTGTTCCCTGATCTCACAATAACGCAAATCAGTAGTACCATTAACACTGGAGAGACCAAACCCACTGGCATGTCTGATCTTACTAATTTTCTTATTTCTTATACACACTCTTATTTAGTTCTGTTCAACAATGAATCATGTGATCAGTCAACATATGGGCCAGAGTTTGTGCATGTATTTGATCTGTGTGACCAGAAGAGCTGCTGGTGTGAATTAAATCTCCTTCTTGGTAGCGGTCCACTGCACGGTCAGTGTGAGCAATTAAGGGTTAATTAGATGAATAACGGAGAGAGGCAGGCAGGGAGGCGGGGAGGGACATGGGCATGGGATTTGGAGTGTTTGCAAGGCATTAGAGGCAGTGTGATAGATTGGACTGGATAATTTTCCCTAAGGGTAGGTAGCCTGACCACTCCAAAATAATCACTATTACTCAGTAACAATACACAAAGACTTTAATGCACACACATAATGTTGCTGAGAAAGTTTTTAATGGTGTTTATGTGTTGTGTTTGATTGAGATACGCAGATAGGTCTGTGCGATGACCAGGATGTTTGAGCATGCTGTGCAGACCTGCCAAGCGGCAAGAGAGAGAATCCTGCAGATGATTTAGGCTATTGGAATGTATGGAATTCAGAGAGAGAGAGAGAGAGAGAATTCGTAAGTATTAATTGAAGCATTTCTGGATCAGTAAGGCACGCGTCAGATAACCAATGGGACATTAAACTCTTCCATTCTCTCTCGTCTCCTCTCCTCCTGTTGTCCCTCTCCTCCCCTCCTGTTCCCCCTCTCTCTTTCCCTCCCTCAGACCTGTACTAACATGTGTCCATGCTCGCGTGGTTTAGGACACCCCTCCCCCACACTCTGTCTCTTTCAGCTCACACACTCATGTGGCCGGAGCTGCCTTGCCTCTTTGCTCATTGTGTCCACACATATATCACTCTGCAGCTGACCAGTCCATCTGCCCTTCTCTCTCCCCACCTCTGTCTCTAAATCCCCATCCTTATACTATTTCTCCATAAACATAGTTCTCCTTTTCCCTTCCTCCTTTCTTTGGGTTACTCTCTGCCTGCCCTCGGCTGTTTCTCCATGCATTCCTCTGTGTAGAATGGCTAAACGGTCACTCTGATCTTGCTGTTGGCTACAGACTGAACAAACTCTACATCATTGCAGGCCAGGGCTCTATAAGCCTTTTCCACCTAATGAGGACCTTAAATCAACTGGACTCAAAATTTGCTTAATGAGCTGTCATGAACACTATGGTGGCCTGATGCACACGTTTGTGTGTGTGTGTGTGACCGAGAGAGAGATACAGAGAGAGAGAAAAAGAGTGTCTGTGTGTGCACGTGAATCACTCCACACCACTCTAATTAGAGCTCATTTACACCCCGTCACTAACGACCTGACTCTTCCTCACAGAACTACTTCACCCTGAGCAACTGTTTAGCTACGATCCACAAAATGTATTCACTACCACATTTTTATCACACACTCCTAATTATGACGTGTGTGTGAGAGAGAAGTTTCTCTATGGGGAGAAATCTAACACAGAAGTGTGAGTCTTTCCAAAAGCAGGTATGTTACAGACGTACGCTAAACAATCTTATCGCAGTCAAGACACAAAGCATGTGTGTACCCACAATTCACGTCTTCTTTTCAAAACCCCCCAAAACAAAATTTTAGGCTCCAATATCTCTGCCTATAGTAACGGTCCTGCTAGCACACAGAGGTAGGTAAGGTGTGTCCCTAATGTATTATTCAAATCATGTTAGTGTGGTAATCCTGTTAAACCTTCTCCTAATCAATAACATCAGTCAATATAAGCATATTCATTAGCTTGTCTTAGAGACCCCTCATGCAAAGCACACATGCATGTGGAAGCATAACAATCTATCTACCCAGCTATCACCACAAATACACACCTATTTATGGGAATGCATTACTAAAAACAATAACAAGCTAGAAATGTGTCCCAAGAAAATAATTAACATCCAAAACACACAACATAATAATGTACACAGAGCCAATTGATTCTTGGGGTTAGTTTAACACCAAGAAATAGGAAAGGATACGATGGCAGAGTCCAAGGCTGCTAATTTTACTCTCTCCGTGTGGATAAAGCTCTACATTACATAACGAGGAGGGACTGCTCACTGTGACATAATCAGTCCCCCACTGTACCAGCACACTTCAATTACGTGGAGGATAGAGGATAGATAGAATAGTCTCTACCCCCAATAGATTGGACAGCAAGATCATTGTTGCACTGACTATACACACACACACTGGACCCACATACTCCCACAAACTTACATTGACATCCTAACATATACACTACATACAGTGCATTTGGGAAAGTATTCAGACCCCTTGACTTTTTCCACATTTTGTTATGTTACAGCCTTATTCTGAAATTGATTCAGAAATCTACACACAATACCCCCTAATGAAAAAGTGAAAACAGGTTTTTAGAAATGTTCGCAAAAAACAGACACCTTATTTACATAAGTATTCAGACCTTTTGATATGAGACTCGAAATTGAGATCAGGTGCATCCTGTTTCAATTGATCATCCTTCAGATGTTTCTACAACTTTATTGGAGCCCACCTGTGGTAAACACAATTGATTGGACATGATTTGTAAAGACACACACCTGTCTATATAAGATCCCACAGTTGACAGTGCATGTCAGAGCAAAAACCAAGTCATGAGGTCGAAGGAATTTTCTGTAGAGCTCCGAGACAGGATTGTGTCGAGGCACAGAGCTAGAGGTACATTTCCGCAGCATTGAAGGTCCCCAAGAGCACAGTGGCTTCCATCATTCTTAAATGTAAGAAGTTTAGAACCACCAAGACTCTTCCTAGAGCTGGCCACCTTGCCAAATTGAGAAATTGGGGGTGAAGGGCCTTGATCAGGGAGGTGACCAAGAACCCGATGGTCACTCTGACAGAGCTCTAGAGTTCCTCTGTGGAGATAGGAGAACCTTCCAGAAGGACAACCATCTCTGCAGCACTCCACCAATCAGTCCGTTGTACTAGAGTGGCCAGAAGGAAGCCACTCCTCAGTAAAAGGCACATGGCAGTCCACTTGGAGTTTGCCAAAAGGCACCTAAAGTCTCTCAGACCATGAGAAACAAGATTCTCTGGTCTGATTAAACCAAGATGGAACTCCCAGATTGGGGTGAAGATTCACCTTCCAACAGGACAATGACACTAAACACACAGCACAGCACTAAACACACAGCACAGGAGTGGCTTCGGGACAAGTCTCTGAATGTCCCTGAGTGGCCCAGTCAGAGCCTGGACTTGAACCCAATCGAACATCTCTGTAGAGACCTGAAAATAGTTGTGCAGCAACGCTCCCCATCCAACCTGACAGAGCGTGAAAGGATCTGCAGAGAATATTGGGAGAAACTCCCTAAATACAGGTGTGCCAAGCTTGTAGCGTCATACCCAAAAAGACTTGAGGCTGTAAAAGGTGTTTCAAAGGTGCTTCAACAAAGTACTGAGTCTCAATTCTTATGTACAAAAATTAATATATATATTTATATACATTAGCAAACATTTCTAAAAACTTGTTTTTGCTTTGTCATTATGGAGTATTGTGTGTAAATTGATGGGGGGGGGGGACCCTTGAAATCCATTTTAGAATAAGGTTGTAAAGTAACAAAATGTGGAAAAAGTCACGGATCTGAATACTTTCCGAAGGCACTGTATATGTACATAGCTACCTCAATTACCTCGTACCCCTGCCCATTGACTCTATACTGGTACTCCTTGTACATAGCCAAGTGAATTTTACTCATTATTGTTATTCATTATTCACTGTATTTATGCCTCTTGCCACTATTCCCATTCTTCTTTTTTACTGTGCATTGTTGGAAAGGGACTTTCACTGTAAATCTACACCTGTTGTTTACAAAGCATGTGAAAATACTAATTTATTGGATTTGTTTAAAACTAGCCTTAAACACGCTGGTGGTCGCCATTCAGAAATAGAGAGAGAAAGAGCAAAGAGAGCCAGAGAGAAAGAGACAGCAACTCAGCTCTTTCTTTAAAATGCCTCAATGTGAAGCACAGAGAAGAGAGACTCAGCTGTTAAAGTTATTATCCCCTCTCCAATATCTCGTTTCCCAGTTCCCTCCCTCACGCCTTCACCTCCCCCTTTTCCACTGGCCACAGGAGAAATGTCCAAGACTGAGAAAGACAACCAAATTAGTGCATGCACATGCGCGTGCACACACAGTGTAACCCCCATCCGCTCCATACACACACTTACTGTGGAGGGTGACAGGACTGAGCATTCTGCCGCCCTGCTCCCTGGTAAAGAGGAGAGGACTGAGTCCACTCAGTGCTGGTGGAAGTGGGGACACACGTTACACTTTCTGCTGCTGGCTGGTCCCACGCTGCTGGCCATCTGAGTGGGTCTGTTAGTGTTTGTTGTCATACACCACTCCATTGCTAGCCTCAGTACCCTCCACTACACACTAACGACTGGAATGGAGAGAGAGCAGTGAGTTAGACAGCGCTGGAAAAATATATATGTACATAATCACATAAAACTCGAACATCAAAAAGCTGTATTCACTCTCTGGTTGTATGTTCCCATTGAAGTGACCCAAATGCAAAGACTTATTTTCCTCCTCAAGCACGTTCATGCTCACTCACTAGCTCTCACTCTAGGCCCCTACGTCACTAGCTCACTTGGTTAGCCACTTGTTCACTCACATGCAAAAGTATTTACAGACCAGAAAAACAATTGTCAGAAGCACTTATTACTAATGCTAATACATAATTACCATGACTGAAAGGAAGAATGTAATTGAGAGTAAGATCATCTAAAACGTGTAAAACCTTAATATTTCCGTACACATTAGGTCTGTTATTGGAAAAATATTTGTTTTTGATAAGCTAACGGGAATGGGAGAACTCTTCAGGAAAGGCATGTGCACAATCAAAACCAAACAATATATAGTGTTGCTCACAGTCTGAGTATTTGTGTAACAGTGGTGCTAAACGCTCTGACAGAAAGGGAACAGCTTCTGCCCTCTGACCATAAAACCACAATATCACCATCAGAAGAAAAATGACTAAAGAGTATCCAAATCTCTGGACCCATCCACTGGTCCACACACTCACACAGTTATACACCAAAAAGAACCATCAGATCTTTGCACTTTGTCAAGTGTTGAAGAATGCAGCTGTGTTATTACCATCTAAAGCAAAAATGCAGGAAACAGGATGAAAATATGAAGATAAATGAGGAATTTGAGTATCAGAGAGGATCAACATTTAAATAATAGACACATGGTAGAGAAGAAAAAACGTAAATAAGGATTGAGAGTGTGGAATGGAGGAAGATTTTTTATATTTCTAATAGAGGACAAAAATATCTAAATTCAACAGCAGGTTTAGAGAGAAATAAATAAAGGGATATCACAAAACCAGATATGGCAGAAAAAGAGAAGAGAAAAGCAGAAAAGAATAGGAATGTGGAGAGCAGAGTGAGAGAAGAAATACAGAAGAAAGATAGAAAAAAGCAGGAAAATGAAAACAGAAGGAAGATAAAACTCTAAAACAAAATTCAGTCCTACCTGCTCATGCTTTATTTCCTTGATATGATGCGTCCTATGTGGAAGCCAATAGAATAACCCACACGGTAAGGCAGTGTAGAGCAGTGGTGTGTATGGCCATCCCTCTTTTTCACTTCTGGGACCCTACCCTTCTCTCTCTGCTCTCCCCTCTCTCCCTCCCTTAGTGACAACAGAGCAGCACATGCATCCCCTCCCCCATCTACTCCTTCCCTCCCCCTCTCCCTCCCTCTCTTTTGTTAAAACTATTTAAGCAGGAAGGGAGAGGGGAAAAAGTGACCAATCATGCCATGTCAGAGGTGTGTGTGTGTGTGTGTGTGTGTGTGTGTGTGTGTGTGTGTGTGTGTGTGTGTGTGTGTGTGTGTGTGTGTGTGTGTGTGTGTGTGTGTGTGTGTGTGTGTGTGTGTGTGTGTGTGTGTGTGTGTGTGTGTGTGTAAAAAAGAGAGGATTAGTGTTTTTCTGATTGTGACTGGTGCACTGTTGAACACACATTCATTATACATACTGTAGATGCATGCACGGACACAGGCACATACATACAGGCGGATGAAAGATACTGAATTTTCGCCTTCAACGCTGACATAGGAAGTTGAGAATATTACTTTTATTGATTATAACATTGATCTAAGCATTGATGGAATGGTGGGGGTGAAACAACTCACCATGTCAATGACTAATACCTAACACTCTCCCTGCACATTCAGTAAGTGTACAACACATTAGGAACACCTTCCTAATATTGAGTTGTACCTCCCACCCCTTTTGCCCTCAGAACACCCTCAATTTGTCGGGGCATAGAAGAAATCGCCTGTCTCTCCTCCCCCATCTGATAGCGAAGTCGAAGGAGCACAGCAAGAGGAGCATGGCAATCAACAATGGTCGCATGTCATGAGCCGTGGAAGCCGAAGACAGCGGCTTCCGGTAAAACAGTCTACTGGAGCGGATACAAACAACAAATAGTTTCGCCACCCTGGAGCCTGATCAGATCAAATCAAATGTATTTATATAGCCCTTCGTACATCAGCTGATATCTCAAAGTGATGTACAGAAACCCAGCCTAAAACCCCAAACAGCAAGCAATGCAGGTGTAGAAGCACGGTGGCTAGGAAAAACTCCCTAGAAAGGCCAAAACCTAGGAAGTAACCTAGAGAGTGATTCCTGCACCTTCGTTGCCGAGGATACCTGTGTCTGCGGCCGCTGTGCCTACCATCTGTCAGAGGCCTACACCATCCTGTGAAGTGTGGGAGTGGGCAGATTTCCTCGTCCTTCTCGCAAGCCGTGATTTTTGGCAGCTCCATGGTAAGAAATGTGACTGTTCCTTATGCAAAAACAACGTCCCATCTCGGGGCTCGAGTAAATTACATTACTAAGCTGCTCCCGAATGTACTACGCCAGGACATGGACATTAATTCTACTGTAGTCCATGTGGGTTTTAATGACATAATGAATGACAGCTCTGAACAGTCGAAACTGGATTTCAAAGAGCTGACTGACTCTCTGTTAAACACTAATAAAAGACCCATCATATCAGGCCCTGTGCCCTCTCTGAATAGTGGCATTGAATGCTTTAGCAGGATTCTTTCTCTTCACAACTGGCTACGTGATTATTGCAGCTCAATGGGTGTAACAAAACACATTTCATAAGGAGGATGGGATCCACCCAAATCATTTGGGTTCCTGGATCCTTTCACAGCCATATAAGGCTGCGGTAAGACAATGACTTATCAATGACCCAAACCCAGCTCAGTTACTCCCTACCATTGTGTCTCTGAGTCATCATAATGCAAATGTACATTATAGCAGGGGCATTGGTAGACACAATGTAAGTAACCTAATTTATGTCCCTCTAACTGCCTCTTTTGATCCTACAGCTATTGTATGCAGCAATCACGTGTCTATGAACCAGATTTATGCTGTTAGCACTGAGGCAGTGTGCCCTAGTAGGAAGTCCACTGTGTGCAGCTCACCCTGCACTAACATAAATAACATGAGAATATCTACTTCTGCTAAGCTTCCCAGTAAACCACATTCCTATAAAGCTTAGATGTTCATGTTAAAGATGCTCATGTTAAATTCTGATGAAGTAACATGGCTGGCTACAGGTTCATCTGCCTTCATCATTCTTGTGGGAAGCTGCTATAGACCACCAAGTGCTAACAGTCAGTATCTGGATAACGTGTGAAATGCTTGATAATGTATGTGATATTGTGATATTTATTTTACGAGAACAAATTTTTATTTTCATTGACGGCCTAGGAACAGTGTGTTAACTCCTTGTTCAGGGGTAGAACAACATATATTGTTTTTACCTTGTCAGCTCGGGGATTCGATCTGTCAACATTTCGGTTACTAGTCCAACGCTCTAACCATTAGGCTGCCTGTCACCCCATATAAACAGAGAGGTATATTTTCTGGATGCTGCCCACTCAAGAAAATGCTTCAAACTGTCACCAGTGTCCGCAACCTGGTACAGGTGATCACAATATACTGTAGTAGGCATATCAAGGAAAACCAAAGTTTCAAAGGCTGGGCCTAATATAGTGTATAAGAGGTCATAAAATATGTTTTGTAGTGATTCCTATGTTGTTCATGTAAAGCATATTTGTTTTTTCCTGTCATGACTGTACTGTTAGGATGACAATGGGTCAGATCAGCTTGGCAATGGCTGACAATAACCAGACCTTCTCCCACCCACATAAATTAAGCAGGAGAGGACTCTCTCTTTTCCCTTTATCAACCAAAGGAATCTATTTGTTTCACAGACTGTTTCTGCTGAAAACTCTAACACGGTCAAACTTGGATAATGGAACAATATTTCTAACAATGTGGGGAATGGTCAGTGGGGAGTTATGGAAAACAAATATCATATTGCTTTTCATTTTGTGATGTCATTAAAAACTGGATGGACGAAATACTGTAACTTGGAAAGGATACCCCCTTTATCCGTCAAGTTTCCATCCAATACATTTTGCATATAGTATGATTAAAGTATTTCTGTTACGATATGAATGTGATTTTAGGAGTCATAAGAGAACTTCTAATCATATCCTTTGCACATTAAGTAGCCACGCCCCGAGTGAGATCAGAAGAGTGTGTCAGTGTAATGTAACCGTCCTTTTCAACCAGAGTGTTTAAAAGCACTGGCTAAGAATGAATATATCAGACCAGGAAACATGTTGTAATGGTTGAAACTTTGAACCTCAACACGAGGTGAAGAAATAAACTCACCTTCCTTTAAGACCAGAGAGATGAAGAACTGCAGCTCAAGTCCATAGTGGTCTGAATCCTGAACCCTGAATAATCAACACAAGTATGAATAGGCAACAAACTCCCCTCTCATTCCCTAGTACAGCTGATTAGCTGTCCTGAGTCCAATATCTCAAACTCTTCAAACCATCCCATCCTACTAAGAGTCTCAAATCACCGTAGTAGGCTACTCTCATCACCCCACTGGATCCATCGGCACGGCTGACTTATCTTCAAATAAGCAGCTTCAGGAGCGAATGGAAGGGTGAACTCTGTAGTTCTGTTCAGGACTACACGATGGACAAGGGCACCCCCACATAAATATGTTCATGATTTCTTATTCCAAACGGGCGGCAGTTCATGTGCAAACTATATGATTATGAGAATAGTTATAGAATGTGTCCACGATAAGTGTCCCTTTCTCTCTCTATGTTGATGGGTAAATTGCCATATTGTGTAAGTCTGCTATGGACCTTTGTCTCATGTAGTAAGTGTATGTGTGTGTGTGTATTCTGTGTTATTATTTAGTTATCTAGTAAATAAAAAATGTAACCAATTTGTGTAGTACTGAATAATGAGCAAGGCTGGGTTTTTTGCAGATGCAAGAAGTTTACGACTGGTCAGGATGTTGATATGATAAGAGGTAATGATTAATAAGATGACTGTTTATTGATGAAATATATTTATACCTTATAGAGCCTAATATGGGAGTTGGTAACTCTTCAACCCTCTTTCGTGGTGCCCCAAATCCCAATGAGTTAATTGTTACATGATTAATTTAATCGGGAATATTAAACATAGTTAGTTGATTAAATAAATTACAGTAATCAGATTAATGAAGGTAAAGTGACGACAGTCCTTGGTGTGTAGTGGAGGCACAAGCAAACGTTGCACTTCACACATGTATGAAATTACTTATCCCAGTTACTAATAAATATGCACCCATTAATTAAGAAAATTACTCTAAAAATTGTTACATCCCTGTGGATTGATGAGGAATTGAACAATTGTATGGTTGACAGGGATGAGACAAAAGGAATGGCAAATAAGTCTGGCTTCACAGCCGATTTGGCAAACATACTGCAAATTGAGAAATCATGTGATTAAACGGAATAAAAAGAAGAAGAAACTACACTATGAAACAAAGTTAAATGTCATAAAAAATGATAGTAAAAAACTTTGGAACACCTTCATTTACATAATGGGAAAAAATGCAAACTCATTCACTAAATCATTTGGCTCATTCATTACAAAACCTAGTGACATTGCCAACTACTTTAATTATTTTTTCATTGGCATGATTGCCAAATTTAGGTATGACATGCCAGCAACAATCGCTGACACGACACATCCAAGTATATCTGACCAAATTATGAAAGACAAGAATAGTCATTTTCAATTCCGTAAAGTAAGTGTGGAAGAGGTGATAGAAAACAATAATTTATCAACAATGACAAGCCACTGGGGTCTGACAACTTGGGTGGAAAATTACTGTGGATAATAGAGGACAATATTGCCACTCCCATTTGCCATATCTTCAAATTAAGCCTACTAGTATGTATGTGCCCTCAGGCCTGGAGGGAAGCAAAAGTAATTCCACTACCTAAGAATAGTAAAGCCCCCTTACAACCTCTTGAAGCTAGGGGGCACAATTTTTATTTTTGGAAAAATAACGTTCCCAAAGTAAACTGCCTATTTCTCAGGACCAGATGCTAGAATATGCTTATAACTGACAGTTTAGGATAGAAAACACTCTAAAGTTTCCAAAACTGTAAAAATATTGTCTTGAGAAAAATCCAATCAGGAAGTGACTCTTATTTTGAAACCCCTGTCTTTCTATGCATCCCTATTGCCCATTGAAAGGGATATAAACCAGATACCTTTTTCTGTGGCTTCCCTAAGCTGTCTACAGCTTTTAGATGTAGTTTCAGGCCTTTATTTTGAAGAATGAGCGTAAACGTCCACATTGCGTAAGTCGTCAGTTGTTGGCTCTCAGTGTGATTTTTGCGCTAAACAGAGAGGTAGCCATTTTTCCTCCCGGTCCTAGTGAAAAGCCAACTGTCGCAGTTGATATATTATCGAATAGATATTTGAAAAACACCTTGAGGCTGGATTATAAAAAACATTTGCCATGTTTCTGTCGATATTATGGATACAATTTGGAATTTTTGTCTGCGTTATCGTGACCGCTATTTCCGGTGGATTCCTAGGCATAACGCATCAAACTAATGGAGGTATTTGGATATAAAAAATATATTTTATAGAACAAAAGGAACATTTGCTATCTAACTGGGAGTCTTGTGAGTGAAAACACCGAAGCTCATCAAAGGTAAACGATTAATTTGATTGCTTTTCTGAATTTCGTGACCAAGTTACCTGCCGCTAGGTGTACATAATGTTTTGTTAGTATATCGATAAACGTACACAAACGCTTGTATTGTTTTCACTGTAAAGCATAATTTCAAAATCTGTGACGACAGGGTGATAAACAAAAGGCTAAGCTGTGTTTCGCTATATTTCACTTGTGACTTCATGAATATGAATATTTTCTAATAAGATTATTCGACCGTTGCGCTATGCTATTTAGCGTAGTTGATGACAATTATCCCGGATCCGGGGGGGGGGGGGATCCAAGAGGTTCCAAGAGGTTCCAAGAGGTTAACAGGCTCAAATAGTCAACCAATCAGCCTGATACCAACCCTGAGTAAAGTTTTGGAAAAAATGGTGTTTGACCAGATACAATGCTATTTTACAGTAAACAAATTGACAACAGCCTTTCTGCATGCTTATAGGGAAGGACATTCAACAAGCACAGCACTTACACAAATGACTGTTGATTGCCCGATAGAAAGTGATGATAAAAAGGCTGTTTTGTTGGAATTCAGTGCGGCTTTTGACATTATCGATCATAATCTGCTGCTGAAAAAACATATGTGTTATGGCTTTAACCCCCTGTTATATTGTAAATAAAGAGTTACCTGTCTAACAGAACACAGAGGGTGTTCTTTAATGGAAGCCTCTCCAACATAATCCAGGTAGAATCAGGAATTCCCCAGGGCATCTGCGGATGACTCAACACTATACACTTCAGCTACTACAGCAACTGAAATGATTTCAACACTTAACAAAGAGCTGCAGTAAGTTTCACAATGGGTGGCAAGGAATAGGTTAGTCCTAAATATAAAAAAAATGAATAGCATTGTATTTGGGACAAATCATTCACTAAACCCTAAACCTCAACTAAATCCTGTAATAAATCATGTGGGAATTGAGCAAGTTGAAGTGACTAAACTGCTTGGAGTAACCCTGGATTGTAAACTGTCATGGTCAAAACATATTGAAACAACAGTAGCTAAAATGGGGAGAAATCTGTCCTTAATAAAGTGCTGCTCTACCTTCTTAAAAGCATTATCAACAAGGCAGGTCCTAAAGGCTCTAGTTTTGTCACACCTGGACTACTGTTCATTTGATTGGTCAGGTGCCACAAAGAGGGATTTAGGAAAATTGTAATTGGCTCAGAACAGGTCAGCACGACTGGCCCTTGAATGTACACAGAGAGCGAACATGAATAATATGCATGCCTCCTGTATCAAAGTAGAGGAGAGATTGAATTAATTAATACTTGTATTTGTGAGAGGTATTGACATGTTGAAAGCACCAAGCTGTCTGTTTTAAATGACTAGAACACAGCTCAGACACCCATGCATACCCCACGTGATGTCACCAGAGGTCTCTTCACAATCCCCAAGTCCAGAACAGACTATGGGATGTGCACAGTACTACATAGAGCCATGACTACATGGAACTCCATTTCACAACAAGGAACTCATGCTAGCAGTAGAAAAACAGATACAAATACACCTTATGGAACAGCGGGGTCTGTGAAGCAACACAAACATAGGCACAGACATATGCATACACACACAATAACATACACACTATTCTTCCGTGCCCAGAAACCTGCTCCTTTTACTCTCTGTTCTGAACACACTAAACGACCAGTTCTTTTAGCCTTTAGCCGTACTCTTATCCTACTCCTCCTCTGTTCCTCTGGTGATGTAGAGGTTAACCCAGGCCCTGCAGCCCCCAGCATCACTCCCATTCCCCAGGCACTCTCATTTAAGTTTGTTTTATTCACAGCTTTAGCACATTCTGCCAACCTGGATGTCCAAGCCGTGTCTAAATCCTGACTTAGGAAGGCCACCAAAAAATCCTGAAAGTTCCATCCCTAACTATAACATTTTCCGACAAGATAGAACTGCCAAAGGGGCGGGGGGGGAGTTGCAATCTACTGCAGAGATAGCCTGCAGAGTTCTGTCATAATATCCAGATCTGTGCCCAAACAATGCAAGCTTCAAAAATACATTCCTCTCCATCTTAAATAAGAATGCCCCATTCAAAAAATGTTGAACTATGAACAGATATAGCCCTTGGTCCACCACAGACTTGACTGTCCTTGACCAGCACAAAAACATCCTGTGGCGTTCTGCATTAGCATCGAATATCCCCCGCGATATGCTACTTTTCAGGAACCAATAGACTCAGTCAGTTACAAACAGAAATTAGCTTCCTCTAGCACTAATTCCAAACAGTTTTGGGACACTGTAAAGTCCATGGAGATATAGAGCACCTCCTCCCAGCTGCCCACTGCACTGATGGTAGTACACTGTCGCCACTGATAAATCTTCGATAATCGATTATTTCAATAAGAATTTTTCCACGGTTGGCCATACTCTCCACCTGGCTACCCCTAACCCGGCCAACATCTCAGCACCCCCTGCAGCAACTTGCCACCCCCCGCTTCTCCTTCACCCAAATTCAGACAGCAGATGTTCTGAAAGAACTACAAAATCTGGATCTCTACAAATCAGCTGGGCTAAACAATCTGGACCCTCTCTTTCTAAAATTATTATCCGAAATTGTTGCAACCCCTACTACTAGCCTATTCAACCTCTCTTTCGTATCGTCTGAGATCCCCCAAAGATTGGAAAGCTACCGCTGTCATGCCCCTCTTCAAAGGGGTAGACACTCTAGACCCAAACTGTTATAGACCTATATCCATCCTGCCCTGCCTTTCTAAAGTCTTCGAAAGCTATGTTAATAAACAGATCACCGACCATTTCGAATCCCACCATACCTTCTCCGCTATGCAATCTGGTTTCCGAGCTGGTCATGGGTGCCCTTCAGCCATGCTCAAGGTCCTAAATGATACCATAACCATCATTGGTAAAAGACAGTACTGCGCAGCCGTCTTCATCGACCTAGCCAAAGCTTTCGACTCTGTAAATCACCACATTCTTATCGGCAGACTCAACAGCCTTGGCTTCTCAAATGACTGCCTCGCCTGGTTCACCAACTACTTCTCAGATAGAGTTCAATGTGTCAAATCGGAGGGCCTGTTGTCCAGAACTCTGGCGGACTAAATGGGGGTGCCACAGGGTTCACTTCTCAGGCCGACTCATTTCTCTGTATATATCAATGATGTCGCTCTTTCTGCTGGTGATACTCTGATCCACCTCTATACAGACGACATCATTCTGTATACATCTGGCCCTTCTTTGCTAACAAACCTCCAAACAAGCTTAAATGCCATACAACCAACACCCCTTCCGTGGCCTCCAACTGCTTTTAAAAGCAAGTAAAACTAAGTGCATGCTCTTCAATGGATGACTGCCCGCACCCTCCTGCCCGACTAGAATCACTCCTCTGGGAAGTTCTGACCTAGAATATGTGGACAACTATAAATACCTACAGTTGAAGTCGGAAGTTGACATACACTTAGGTTGGAGACATTAAAACTCGTTTTTCAACCACTCCACAAATTTCTTGTTATTAACAAACTATAGTCTTGCCAAGTCGATTAGGACATCTACTTTGTGCATCACACAAGTAAATTCTCCCACAATTATTTACAGACATATTATTTCCCTTATAATTCACTTCATCACAATTCCAGTGGGTCAGAAGTTTACATACACTAAGTTGACTGTGCCTTTAATCAGCTTGGAAAATTCCAGAAAATGGATGTCATGGCTGTAGAAGCTTCTAAAAGGCTAATTCACATAATTTGAGTCAATTGGTGATGTACCTATGGATGTATTTCAAGGCCTACCTTCAAACTCAGCGCCTTTGTTTAACATCATGGGAAAATTAAAAAGAATCAGCCAAGACCTCAGAAAAAAATTTGGAGACCTCCACAAGTCTGGTTCATTCCAAATGCCTGAAGGTACCACATTCACCTGTACAAACAATAGTACGCAAGTCTTAACACCATGGGACCAAGCAGCCGTCATACCGCTCAGGAAGGAGATGCGTTCTGTCTCCTAGAGATGAACGTACTTTGGTGCGAAAAATGCAAATCAATCCCAGAACAACAGCAAAGGACCTTGTGAAGATGCTAGAGGAAACGGGTATAAAAGTATCTATATCCACTGTAAAACGGGTCCTATATATCGACATAACCTGAAAGGCCGCTCAGCAATGAAGAAGCCACTGCTCCAAAACCACCATAAAAAAGCCAGACTACAGTTTGCAACTGCACATGGGGACAACGATCATACTTTTTGAAGAAATATCCTTTGGTCCAATGAAACAAAAATAAAACTGTTTGGCCATAATGACCATCGTTATGTTTGGAGTAAAAAGGGGGAGGCTTCCAAGTCAAAGAACACCATCCCAACCGTGAAGCACGGGGGTGGCAGCATCATGTTGTGGGGGTGCTTTGCTGCAGGAGGGACTGGTGCAATTCACAAAATAGATGGCATCATGAGGGAGTAAAATTATGTGGATAAATTGAAGCAATATCTCAAGACATCAGTCAGGAAGTTAGAGCTTGGTCACAAATGGGTCTTCCAAATGGACAATGACCCCAAGCATACTTCCAAAGTTGTGGCAAAATGGCTTAAGGACAACAAAGTCAAGGTATTGAAGTGGCCATCACAAAGCCTTGACCTCAATCCTAGAGAACATTTGTGGGCTGAAAGAAAATGTGTGTGCAAGCAAGGAGGCCTTAAAACCTGATTCAGTTACACCAGCTCTGTCAGGATGAATGGGCCAAAATTCACCCAACTTATTGAGGGAAGCTTGTGGAAGGCTACCCAAAACGTTTGACCCAAGTTAAATAATTTAAAGGCAATGCTACCAAATACTAATTGAGTGTATGTAAACTTCTGACCCACTGGGAAGCCACTGGGGTACTATTATTCTGACATTTCACATTCGTAAAATAAAGTGGTGATCCTAACTGACCTAAAACAGGTATTTTTTACTGGGATTAAATGTCAGGAATTGTGAAAAACTTCCGACTTCAACTGTAGGTGTCTGGTTAGACTGCAAACTCTCCTTCCAGACTCACATTAAGCAACTCCAATCCAAAATTAAATCTAGAATCGGCTTCATATTTCGCAACAAAGCCTCCTTCACTCATGCCGGCAAACATACCCTCGTAAAATGCCTCTTTCAAGGTGTGGGACTCTTACAAGAAATCCTGCTATGCCCTGTGACGAACCATCAAACAGGCAAAGCGTCAATACAGGGCTAAGATTGAATCATACTACACCGGCTCTGACGCTCGTCTTATGTGGCAGGGCTTGCAAACCATTACAGACTACAAAGGGAAGCACAGCCGCGAGCTGCCCAGTGACACGAGCCTACTAGACGAGCGAAATCACTTCTATGCTCTCTTCGAGGCAAGCAACACTGAGGCATGCATTAGAGCATCAGCTGTTCTGGACGGCTGTGTGATCACGCTCTCCATAGCCGATGTGAGAAAGACCTTTAAACAGGTCAACATACACAAGGCTGCGGGGCCAGAAGGATTACAATGATGTGTGCTCCTGAAGTGCCATGAAGTGCTTTGAAAGGCTGGTAATGGCTCACATCAACACCATTATCCCAGAAACCCTAGACCCACTCCAATTTGCATACCGCCCAAACAGATCCACAGATGATGCCATCTCTATTGCAACACACTGCCCTTTCACACCCGGACAAAAGGAACACATCTGTAAGAGAATGCTATTCATTAACTTCTTCGATATAGGGGGCGCTCTTTTAATTTTTGGATAAAAAAACGTTCCCGTTTTAAACAAGATATTTTGTCACGAAAAGATGCTCGACTATGCATATAATTGACAGCTTTGGAAAGAAAACTGCAAAGATATTGTCTGTGAGTGCCACAGAACTAATGCTACAGGCGAAACCAAGATGAAATTTCATACATGAAATGCCCAGATTTTGAATGCGCTGTGTTCCAATGTCTCCTTATATGGCTATGAATGCGCCAGGAATGAGCCTACACACTTTCTGTCGTTTCCCCAAGGTGTCTGCAGCATTGTGACGTATTTGTAGGCATATCATTGGAAGATTGACCATAAGAGACTACATTTACCAGGTGTCCGCTTGGTGTCCTCCGTCAAAATTATTGCGCAATCCCCAGCTGCATCCACTTTTCCATTTGGTTCAGAGGAGAAAGGCAACTGCCACAAATGATTTATCATCGAATAGATATGTGAAAAACACCTTGAGGATTGATTCTAAACAGCGTTTGCCATGTTTCTGTCGATATTATGGAGTTCATTTGGAAAAAAGTTTGGCGTTGTAATGACTGATTTTTCGGGGGTTTTTGTTAGCCAAACGTGATGAACAAAACGGAGCAATTTCTCCTACACAAATAATCTTTTTGGAAAAACTGAACATTTGCTATCTAACTGAGAGTCTCCTCATTGAAAACATCCAAAGTTCTTCAAAGGTAAATTATTTTATTTGAATGCTGAATGCTAGGCTTAATGATATGCTAGCTATTAAATTATTTTATTTGAATGCTTTTCTTGATTTTGTGAAAATGTTGCCTGCTGAATGCTAGGCTTAATGCTATGCTAGCTATTACACAAATGCTTGTGTAGCTATGGTTGAAAAGCATATTTTGGAAATCTGAGATGACAGTGTTGTTAACAAAAGGCTAAGCTTGTGAGTGAATATATTTATTTCATTTCATTTGCGATTTTCATGAATAGTTAATGTTGCGTTATGCTAATGAACTTGAGGCTATGATTACGCTCCCGGATACGGGATTGCTTGACGCTAGAGGTTAACTACAGCTCAGTGTTCAACACCATGGTGCCCTCAAAGCTCATCACCAAGCTAAGGATCCTGGGACTAAACACCTCCCTCTGCAACTGGATTCTGGACTTCCTGACAGGCCGCCCCCAGGTGTTGAGGATAGATAGCAACACATCTGAATCGCTGATTCTCAACACTGGAGCCCCCCAGGGGTGCGTGCTCAGTCCCCTCCTTTACTCCCTGTTCACCCATGTTTGGACGGTCAGGCACGAATCCACCATCATTAAGTTTGCAGACGACACAGCAGCGGTCTGATCACCAACAACGACGAGACAGCCTATAAGGAGGTCAGAGACCTGGCTGGGTGGTACCAGAATAACAACCTATCCCTCAACATAACCAAGATTTAAGGAGATGATTGTGGACGACTGGAATAGGAGGACCGAGCACGCCCCCATTCTCATCGATGGGGCTGTAGTGGAGCAGGTTGAGAGCTTCAAGTTCATTGGTGTCCACATCACCAACAAACTAGAATGGTCCAAACACACCAGACAGTCGTGAAGAGGACACTATAAAGCCTATTCCCCCTCAAGAAACTAAAAAGATTTGGCATGGGTCCTGAGATCCTCAAAAGGTTCTACAGCTGCATCCTGACTGGTTGCATCACTGCCTGGTATGGCAATTGCTCAGCCTCCGACAGCAAGGCACTACAGAGGGTAGTGCGTACGTCCCAGTATGTCACTGGGGCTAAGCTGGCTCCCATCCAGGACCTCTACACCAGGCGGTGTCAGAGGAAGACCCTAAAAATTGTCAAAGACCCCAGCCACCCCAGTCATAGGCTGTTCTCTCTACTACAGCATGG
The DNA here is from genome assembly GCF_036934945.1 of Oncorhynchus masou masou. Lineage (NCBI taxonomy): Eukaryota > Metazoa > Chordata > Actinopteri > Salmoniformes > Salmonidae > Oncorhynchus > Oncorhynchus masou. The sequence continues at coordinate 56,333,163 of NC_088216.1, read as the reverse complement.
CAAGCGGTACCAGAGTGTCAAGTCTAGGACAAAAAGGCTTCTCAGTTTTTATCCCAAGCCATGAGACTCCTGAACAGGTTCTCAAATGGCTATCCGTACTATCTGTATTGTGTGACCCCCCAACCCCTTTTTACGCTGCTGCTACTCTCTGTTTATCATATATGCATAGTCGCTTTAACTATACATTCATGTACATACTACCTCAATTGGCCCGACCAACCAGTGCTCCCGCACATTGGCTAACCGGGCTATCTGCATTGTGTCCCGCCAACCACCCCCTGCCAACCCCTCTTTTACGCTACTGCTACTCTCTGTTCATCATATATGCATAGTCACTTTAAACATATTGTCACGTTCTGACCATAGTTCTTTTGTGTTTTCTTTGTTTTAGTGTTGGTCAGGACGTGAGCTAAGTGGGCATTCTATGTTGTGTCTAGTTTTCCCATTTCTATGTTTGGCCTGATATGGTTCTCAATCAGAGGCAGGTGTTAGTCATTTTCTCTGATTGGGAACCATATTTAGGTAGCCTGTTTTGTGTTGGGTTTTGTGGGTGGTTGTCTTCTGTCTTCACCAGACAGAACTGTTTAGGTTGTGACACATTTGTTATTTTGTAGTGTTCATGTTTATCGTCTATATTAAACATGATGAACACTAAACACGCTGCGCTTTGGTCCTCTCCTTCGTCCACAGAAGAAAGCCGTTACACATATCTACATGTACATACTACCTCAATCAGCCTGACTAACTGGTGAATGTATGTTGCTTCGCCACTGTATATAGCCTCACTACTGTTTTCACTGTCTTTTTACTGTTATTTTTATTTCTTTACTTACACATTGTTCACCAAATACCTTTTTTGCACTATTGGTTAGAGCCTGTAAGTAAGCATTTCACTGTACGGTCTACTACACCTGTTGTATTCGGCGCACGTGACAAATAAACTTGGATTTGATTTGACTTTGGAGATGTAATTTACAAAACAGCCCCGAACACTCTACTCAGCAAACTGGATGTGGTCTGTCACAGTGCCATGTGTTTTGTCACCAAAGCCCCATATACTACCCACCACTGCGACCTGTATGCTCTCGTTGGCTGGCTCTCACTACATATCCGTCACCAAAACCACTGGCTCCAGGTAATCTATAAGTCTTTGCTTGGTAAAGCCCTGCCTTATCTCAGCTCACTGGTCACCATAGCAGCACCCACCCATAGCACACACACTCTAGCAGGTATATTGCACTGGTCATCCCCAAAGTCAACACTTCCTTTGGCCGCTGGTACGTTCCCCAGGATTTGGGTTTGTATGTGTATATGTTTCAGAATCGCTTCCTAGATTCCAAGCAGCTGATTGGTCAGCCCCGTTGAAGATGAGAGCTCTGACCCTCTCCCCCTCGTCAGGAGATACAGCTGTCTGCAATTACCGACTCCTTCTGCAGCTTGAAAAGCCAGTGTTCCTTTGTTAGGAGAGAGTTTATTTGTATGACCTGTGTTTTGTTGTTGGTCTGTAGAATTTGTTATAAAGTATTTTGTAGCCGGTCCTGCAGAGGTATGGTTATGTCAACAGGACTCAGTGTTTTTGACGATTGAAATTGTTCACTTTAAGTTTGAATTATTCTTTTTCATTTGTTCCCAGGGGGGAAGGGGAAGGCACCTTGGGAGTACTTAGGCAAGAGGCCTGTGGGCATACATATACCCGTAGTTTGTACTCTGTCCATGCACACTAGGTACGACCTGGGCGGACCACCCCCTGTATTTTGGTTAGCACCTGGCGTTAAGGTTAGGTAAGTAGTAGTAGGTAGGCAGGTAAGGTAGGAGAGAGGACTCTAACTCTTACTTTCCATGCTTTGGCTCCATCGAGCCCCTTTTTACCACATTACCATGTCAAGGAAATAAATTCCCAGTAAACGGTAATATTCTCTGCCTCTGTCATACTTACCCGCACCTACAATCACATACCTCTTTCACTCCACGGAGAGTTGAGTGTAGCAGGGGTTTGCTTTCCACCCTCCAAGAGGCATGTGTAACAGCCACCTTTCCTTCCAGTTCTCTGCTGCCAGTGACTGGAACGTATAGCAAAAATATCTGAAGCTGGAGTCTTATCTCCCTCTCTAACTTTAAGCATCAGCTGTCAGAGCAGCTTACCGATCACTGTACCTGTACACAGCCGATCTGTAAATGGCACACCCAACTACCTCATCCCCATATTATTACTTATCCTCTTGCTCTTTTGCACCCCGGTATCTCTACATGCACATCATCAACTGCACATCTATCACTCCAGTATTAATGATAAATTGTAATTATTTCGCCTCTATGGCCTATTTATTGCCTACATCCCTACTCTTCTACATATGCACACACTGTACATAGCTTTTTATATTGTGTTATTGACTGTATTGTTGTTTAACTCTGTTTTTGTCGCATTGCTTGTTTTATCTTGGCCAGGTCACAGTTGTAAATGAGAACTTGTTCTCAACTGGCCTACCTGGTTAAATAAAGGTAAAGTAAAATAGAAAACACACACGTACACATGGATTTTGTTTTGTAGATATGTGGTAGTGGAATATGGGCCTGGGGGCACACAGTGTGTTGTGAATTCTGTAATGAATGTATTGTAATGCTTTAAAATTGTAAAACTGCCTTGGCAGCAGCTAATGGGGTCCCAGAATAAATACACAATCCATGTCTCAGTTGTAAAACATCCTCCTTGAACCTGTCTCCTCCCCTTCATTTACACTGATTGAAGTGGATTTAACAAGTGACATCAATAAGGGATCATAGCTGTCACCTGGATTCACCTGGTCAGTCTATGTTATGGAAAGCGTAGTTCTTAATGTTTTGTACACTAGTGTGTGTGTCACATGTGACTATGGTTCCATTTAGTCCTTATTCCATTTCCCTCGTGTGCTTCATTTTGAATTGAGTTACTTAAACATGCTTTAATATTTATTTATTCCTAGAGTGTTCTGTGTTTTGGTTTACTTACTTGAGTGACTTTCCATTGAATTGGTTAAAACCTCTTTGAGCTAGGGTGCAGTATTTTCACGTCCAGATGAAAAGCGTGCCCAAAGTAAACTGCCTGCTACTCAGGCCCAGAAGCTAGGATATGCATATTATTAGTTGATTTGGATAGAAAACACTCTGAAGTTTCTGAACTGTTTGAATATCTGTGAATAGCAGAACTGATTTGGCAGGCGAAACCCCGAGCACAATACATCCAGGGATTTATTTTATTTTTTATCTCAATCTGTTTTCCATTAGTTTTCTATGGCAATCCCTTTTTAACAGATATGCTTGCAGTTCCTATGGCTTCCACTAGATGTCAACAGTCTTTAGAAATTGGTTGATGTTTTTCCTTTGAGAAATGAAGAAGTAGCCCTTTTGTTTCCATGTGTGACTGTTTTGGTGCGCGCAACCTGGAACGTGCTTCACTTTGTTTTCGTCCGGTATTGAGCACAGCATTTCCCGTCTTAAATATTTATAGATTATTTACGTTTTAGGATACATAAATTTGGATTAGGAACGTTGTTTGAAATGTTTGGACAAAGTTTACAGGTAACTTATTAGATACTTTGTAGGCATGTTAGGTGAGTTGGAACCGGTGTACTTCTGAATCAAACGCGCCAAATAAATGGACATTTTGGGGATATAATGAAGGAATTTATCGAACAAAAGGACCATTTGTGATGTTTGAGTGCCAACAGAAGCAGATATTCTAAGGTTAGGCATGAATTATATCGTTATTTCTGATTTTTGTGGAGCACCTGCCTGGTTGAAATCTGATTTTCATGTGTTGGTATGCTGGGCGCTGTCCTCAGATAATCGCATGGTCTGCTTTCGCCATAAAGCATTTTTGAAATTGACACTGCGGCTGGATTAACAAGAAGTTACTCTTTAAACCAATGTATGACACTTGTATGTTTTATGAATTCTTATTATGAGTATTTCTGTTTTTGAATTTGGCACACTGCAATTTCACTGGGTGTTGTCAAATCGATCCTGCTAAAGGGATTGGCGCGCAAAGGGATCCATAAGAAGTTAACCCCTTTCGAGCTCTCGTCTCATTGTGTGAATGAGTGTTAATTAAGAACCTGAGCCACCCCCCCCCCCCCATACCTGAGGAGTATCGGATTTAATGTGCTTCCCCTGCACAAAGGCAGCTCTCAGACAACATTCATGAGATTCAAGCAAGCAACTGGAGAGGACAGGTGCTGTAAACTGTGCTCAGCCACACCACTACCGCCGCGTCTGTGGTGAGGGGACTGGATGAGTGTGACCCTGGTTGGGAGGAGCTGATCGGAACGACCCTGCTCGGGATGAAGAATCAAATGACATGAGTGTGTACCAAAGGATTTCAATATGAGAATGTTACGGATTAAGCTTTCTCCAGACATGGCCTGCTACGACAGAACTGCAGAGGCCAAGACTCACGCATTGGAACCCTATGATGCCAACACCAAGGCGACGGAACGCTCCATGCCAAACAGCTATGGACTCTAGCGTGTATGTGGTGTGAGGAGTGTGCCCAGGCCTGTCCTTGCTTTGCATTCTGTGTTGCTTTTATCCTGTAACCCCCTTTTAATACTAAGTGAAAGTTAAGATATTAAAGAACTTGAAATACTGAATGTCTGCCTCCTTCCTGTGTCTGTTGTATTGTATTTGAAATAATTTCAGTTTTTGACATGCACACCCACGCACGCACGCAATGACAAACACAGACACCGCTGTAGGTCTGTATTTAGAGTTATGGCGTAGGTGGGACAAACTCATGCACTGCTCATGTTACTAGGATCGTAAACACTCCAGTCCAACTGTAGACCATTCACAATCCTGCTGCTTACACTACCCTCTGCACACACATCTATCTCTGCCTCTTCACATGCAGGCAGAGACCCACACCCACCCCTAGCCACAGTCCACACACACATAGCATATGTTACGATCTTTGTGGTGACCTACAATGTATTTCTATTCAAAATCCTATTTTTACAAACCCTAACCCCTTACCCTAAAATAGCCTTGGTCCTCGTGGGGAGCTGGGAAATGTCTCCACGAGGGAGAGAATTGTCCATGTTTTACCATCCTTAGTCCACCCTAGTTCTTTTCTTTATCTTCGGCTAGGTTGAGAAGTAATATTGCCACTATGGTGCATCTGTAGGAATGATGGTTTGCGACAAGGTTTCCAGCTCAAGGTATTAACTAAAAGGCACAGCACAAGGACAAAGGGGGTAAGATGGAGATTTGATGGCTTGTTAGGCTGGTAGGTAAGCTTGTGATTTCCGGTACCCAAGAAGATGGTAATACACACGGCCGGCCAGCTCATTAGGAAGGATTAGGTAGCCGCCTATGGCGGCAGATTAACCAGGGCGGCATTTTCTGAGCTAAACTGGCGAAGACGCACCTCCATCAACAACACATAAAACCTCACTTAATTCTGCCCAAAATCAATAACAATTTCCCAGTCAGTGGCATTTTTTTACAGCTTTTTTTGCTACATATAAATACATTGTACATATACATTTTACATACATGGTACTATTATATATGACAATACATTACCAAACAAACTCTTTAATCCCAACCCTCAGCCACTCTCAGCCCATCCCACCTATCACCATAGACACCATTCAATGCCATACAACTCTCCTTCCGTGGCCTCCAATTGCTCTTAAATACAAGTAAAACTAAATGCATGCTCTTCAACCAATTGCTACCTGCACCTACCCGCCTGTCCAACATCACTACTCTGGACGGCTCTGACTTAGAATACGTGGACAGCTACAAATACTTAGGTGTCTGGTTAGACTGTAAACTCTCCTTCCAGACCCATATCAAACATCTCCAATCCAAAGTTAAATCTAGAATTGGCTTCCTATTTCGCAACAAAGCATCCTTCACTCATGCTGCCAAACATACCCTTGTAAAACTGACCATCCTACCAATCCTCGACTTTGGCGATGTCATTTACAAAATAGCCTCCAATACCCTACTCCTCAAATTGGATGCAGTCTATCACAGTGCAATCCGTTTTGTCACCAAAGCCCCATATACTACCCACCATTGCGACCTGTACGCTCTCGTTGGCTGGCCCTCGCTTCATACTCGTCGCCAAACCCACTGGCTCCATGTCATCTACAAGACCCTGCTAGGTAAAGTCCCCCCTTATCTCAGCTCGCTGGTCACCATAGCATCTCCCACCTGTAGCACACGCTCCAGCAGGTATATCTCTCTAGTCACCCCCAAAACCAATTCTTTCTTTGGCAGCCTCTCCTTCCAGTTCTCTGCTGCCAATGACTGGAACGAACTACAAAAATCTCTGAAACTGGAAACACTTATCTCCCTCACTAGCTTTAAGCACCAACTGTCAGAGCAGCTCACAGATTACTGCACCTGTACATAGCCCACCTATAATTTAGCAAAAAACAACTACCTCTTTCCCTACTGTATTTTATTTATTTATTTATTTTTGCTCCTTTGCACCCCATTATTTTTATTTCTACTTTGCACATTCGTCCACTGCAAATCAACCATTCCAGTGTTTTACTTGCTATATTGTATTTACTTTGCCACCATGGCCTTTTTTTGCCTTTACCTCCCTTATCTCACCTCATTTGCTCACATCGTATATAGACTTATTTATACTGTATTATTGACTGTATGTTTGTTTTACTCCATGTGTAACTCTGTGTTGTTGTATGTGTCGAACTGCTTTGCTTTATCTTGGCCAGGTCGCAATTGTAAATGAGAACTTGTTCTCAACTTGCCTACCTGGTTAAATAAAGGTGAAATAAAACAGAATAAAAAATAAAATAGACGGCCCTTTTTTGGTTTCCATGTGCCATATATTTCAATTGTGATGTTTTACAAAATGTTTGAATCTTTCTAATCGTATATTATCCACAGATTGTGAGCTAAAGATTAAAAAATTTCTACAAGTATTAATATATTATTGACTGGCTAAGGCTTTCCAGATCACCCAACCCTGCTATTTGTAAGGTTAATTTTAAGTGCATGTTGTGGTTTTTTAACCATTCCTGAATCTGTGACCAGAAACAAGCTACATAGGGGCAACACCAAAATAAGTGATCTATTGATTCTGTCTCATCACAACAAAATCTACAGAGCTGAGATTATTTTATACCCCATACATATAGCATTCTGTTGGTGGCAAGAATTTTACATAATTTAAATTGAAAAACTCAGTGTTGAGTCAAGTGTAGTTTTCTGTACCAGTTCATTAACCATGTGCCATGGAATTGGTACATCGAAAATTTTTGTCCTCAAATGAAACTGGTATGTTTTTCTATTTATGCCAGTTCCTTTCAGCCAATTTGTATCATTAATATACAGTTGAAGTTATAAATTACCATACACTTAGGTTGGAGTCATAAAAACGTGTTTTTCAACCACTCCACAAATTTCTTGTTAACAAACTATAGTTTTGGGAAGTTGGTTAGGACATCTACTTTGTGCATGACACAAGTCATTTTTCCAACAATTGTTTACAGAGAGATTATTTCACTTATAATTCACTGTATCATAATTCAGGTGGGTCAGAAGTTTACATACACTACATCGACTGTGCCTTTAAACAACTTGGAAAATTCCAGAAAATTATGTCATGACTTTAGAAGCATCTGATATGCTAATTCACATCATTTGAGTCAATTGGAGGTGTACCTGTGGATGTATTTCAAGGACTACTTTCAAACTCAGCGCCTTTGCTTGAAATCATGGGAAAATTAAAAAGAATCAGCCAAGAACTCATAAAACAAATTGGAGACCTCCACAAGTCTGGTTCATTCCAAACGCCTGAAGGTACCACGTTCATCTGTACAAACAATAGTATGCAAGTATAAACACCATTGGACCACACAGCCGTCATACCGCTCAGGAAGGAGATGCGTTCTGTCTCCTAGAGATGAACGTACTTTGGTGCGAAAATTGCAAATCAATCCCAGAACAACAGCAAAGGACCTTGTGAAGATACTGGACTAAATGGGTATAAAAGTATCTATATCCACAGTAAAATGAGTCGTATATATCGACATAACCTGAAAGGTAGCTCAGCAATGAAGAAGCCACTGCTCCAAAACCGCCATAAAAAAGCCAGACTACAGTTTGCAACTGCACATGGGGACAAATATCATACTTTTTGGAGAAATGTCCTCTGGTCTGATGACCATCGTTATGTTTGGAGGAGAAAGGGGGAGGCTTCCAAGCCAAAGAACACCATGTCCAACCATGAAGCGCGGGGTGACAGCATCATATTGTGGGGGTGCTTTTCTGCAGGAGGGACTCGTGCACTTCACAAAATAAATGGCATCATGAGGGAGAAAAATTATGTGGATATATATAGAAGCAACATCTCAAGACATCAGTCAGGAAGTTAATGCTTGATCAAAAATGAGTCTTCCAAATGGGCGATGACCCCAAGCATATTTCCAAAGTTGTGTCAAAATAGCTTAAGGACAACAAAGACTAGGTATTGGAGTGGCCATCAAAAAACGTTGACCTCAATCCTATAGAATTTCTTTGGGCAGAACTGAAAAAACATGTGCGAGCAAGGAGGCCTAACAACCTAACTCAGTTACACCAGCTGTGTCAGGAGGAATGGGACAAAATTATTGTGGGAAGCTTGTGGAAGGCTACCCAAATCATTTGACCCATGTTTAACAATTTAGAGGCAATGCTACCAAATACTAATTGAGTGTATGTAAACTTCTGACCCACTGGGAATGTGGTGAATGAAATAAAAGCTGAAATAAATCATTCTCTCTACTATTATTCTGACATTTCACATTCTTAAAATAAAGTGGTGATCCTAATGGACCTAAAACATTGAATGTTTACTTGGATTAAATGTCAGGAATTGTGAAAAACTGAGTTTAAATGTGTTTGGCTCAGGTGTATGTAAACCTACATCTTCAACTGTATGGCAGGCAAACCAGTTCCCTACCTTCTCCCTTTTCCACTTGTCTCCTCCATTTTTGTGGTAGTGCTGCAGTCAGTTGGTTGTAAATTTTGATTGAGCAGATTTTCCCATGTATTTTCGAAAACCGTATGGAACATAACTCCCCCATTTCTATACATAATATCGCTATTAAATATAATACAATTACATTTTTAGAATTTTTTATGCATAAATTTAAAAAATGTATTAATCAATATATTTCAGTTTAACCATAACATTTATTGTAATATTTGTTCTTTCTTTTCTGGAGGATAAAACTGAAATTGTAACCAGCTTTGCATGGCTTGTTTAAGAAAGGGCAATACTTTAAACAAAATTTCATTTTCAATTAATCGGAAAAATCCAGAAAATCACATTGTAGGATTTTTAATGAATTTATTTGCAAATTATGGTGGAAAATAAGTATTTGGTTAATAACAAAAGTTTATCTCAATACTTTGTTATATACCCTTTGTTGGCAATGCTAAAGGTCAAACGTTTTCTGTAAGTCTTCACAAGGTTTTCACACACTGTTGCTGGTATTTTGGCCCATTCCTCCATGCAGATCTCCTCTAGAGCAGTGATGTTTTGGGGCTGTTGCTGGGCAACACGGATCTGGAGATTGGCTAGGCCACTCCAGGACCTTGAAATGCTTCTTATGAAGCCACTCCTTCGTTGCCAGGGCGGTGTGTTTGGGACATTGTCATGCTGAAAGACCCAGCCACGTTTCATCTTCAATGCCCTTGCTGATGGAAGGAGGTTTTCACTCAAAATCTCACGATACATGGCCCCATTCATTCTTTCCTTTACACGGATCAGTCGTCCTGGTCCCTTTGCAGATAAACAGCCCCAAAGCATGATGTTTCTACCCCCATACCTCACAGTAGGTATGGTGTTCTTTGGATGCAACTCAGCATTCTTTGTCCTCCAAACACGACGAGTTGAGTTTTTACCAAAAAGTTATATTTTGGTTTCATCTGACCATATGACATTCTCCCCATCTTCTTCTGGATCATACAAATGCTCTCTAGCAAACTTCAGACGGGCCTGGACATGTACTGGCTTAAGCAGGGGGACACGTCTGGCATTGCAGGATTTGAGTTCCTGGCGGCGTAGTGTGTTACTGATGGTAGGCTTTGCTATTTTGGTCCCAGCTCTCTGCAGGTCATTCACTAGGTCCCCCTGTGTGGTTCTGGGATTTTTGCTCACCGTTCTTGTGATCATTTTGACCCCACGGGGTGAGATCTTGCGTGGAGCTCCAGATCGAGGGAGATTATCAGTGGTCTTGTATGTCTTCCATTTCCTAATAATTGCTCCCACAGTTGATTTCTTCAAACCAAGCTGCTTACCTATTGCAGATTCAGTCTTAACAGCCTGGTGCAGGTCTACAATTTTGTTTCTGGTGTCCTTTGACAGCTCTTTGGTCTTGGCCATAGTGGAGTTTGGAGTGTGACTGTTTGAGGTTGTGGACAGGTGTCTTTTATACTGATAACAAGTTCAAACAGGTGCCATTAATACAGGTAACGAGTGGAGGACAGAGGAGCCTCTTAAAGAAGAAGCTACAGGTCTGTGAGAGCCAGAAATCTTGTTTGTAGGTGACCAAATATGTATTTTTGCAAATAAATTCATTAAAAATCCTACAATGTGATTTTCTGGATTTTTTTCTTCTCATTTTGTCTGTCATAGTTGAAGTGTACATATGATGAAACTTACAGACCTCTCTCATCTTTTTAAGTGAGAGAACTTGCACAATTGGTGGCTGACTAAATACTTTTTTGCCCCACTGTATATCGAGGCCAATTAGATGGTGGTCCGATTGCATTTGGTCTCTTATTAATACTTTTAAAAACTTTTGATGCCAGCAAGAACAAGTCTAGGAAGTAATCAAGACGGCTAGCTTGATTAAATCTCCATGTATATCTCACTAGGTCAGGGGTTTTCAACCTCCATATATCCACTAGTTCTACATTATCCATGATCTTTGTAATCTCCTTAACGTCTTCGGGCTAGGGGGCAGTATTTGGAAGTTTGGATGAATGAGGTGCCCAAAGTAAACGGTCTGTTACTCAGGCCCAGAAGCTAGGAAATGCATATAATATTGGATAGAAAACACTAAAGTTTCCAAAACGGTTAAAATAATGTCTGTAAGAATAACAGAACTGATTTGGCAGATTAAAAACCTGAGGACAATTCATCCAGAATGTCTTTTTCAGCTCACCTCTGATTACAATGGCTGGGAATGAGAATATAAAAGGAAGTCCTCCCAGATTGCAGTTCCTAGGGCTTTGAATAGATGTCAACAGTTTAGAAAGAGTTTCAGGCTTGTTTTTTTTAAATGAGCTAGAATTTTCGTTTTTCCCATTTTGGCTGTAGTGTTTGTTGCGCGTTCCGGTGAGTGCACGTACTTCGTTATTTATCTCCGGTAATGGTCTCCGGTATTCTCCGTCTTAAAATGTATAGTTTATTTACATAATAGGTTACCTGAGGATTGATTAGGAACGTTGTTTGACTTGTTTGGAAGAAGTTTATTGGTAACTTACGGGATTTGTTTTGTATGTATTTTGAACGAGGGAAACCGGTAGATTACTGAGTCAAGCGCGCCATAGAAACGTACTTTTGTGGGATGTAAAGAAGGACTTTATCAAACAAAAGGACCATTTTTTATGTAGCTGGGACCCTTGGGATTGCAAAAAGATGAAGATCTTCAAAGGTAAGTGATATATTTTATCTCTATTTCTGACTTTCGTGATGCATCTGCTTGGTTGGAAAATGTTTGTGGCAAGCTCTGGTGAGGGTGCGCATTTGGTTATTTATCTCCGGTATTGAATATACTATTCTCTGTCTTAAATTGTATCTTTATTTACATATTAGGGTACCTGAGGATTGATTAGGAATGTTGTTTGACATGTTCGGAACAAGTTTATTGGTAACGTTTGAGATTCATTTTGTATGCATTTTGAACGAGGGGAAACAGGTGGATTATTGAATGAAGAGCGCCGAATAAACATACTTTTTTGGGATATAAAGAAGGACTTTGTCGGACAAAATTACCATTTGTTATGTAACTGGGACCCTTGTGATTGCAACCAGATGAAGATCTTCAAAGGTAAGGGATTTATTTTATCGCTATTTCTGACTTTCTGCTTTGTTGGAATGCATCTGCTTTGTTGGAAAATGTTTTTAATGCTTTTGTATGCGGGGAGCTGTCCTCAGATAATCACATGGTGTGCTGTCATGAGAATGTTGCTATCTCAATGGTTGAACTCGACTATCACTCAAGCTTTGACCACTTCCCAGAGGTTGCAAGGCTCTGGTTAATAAATAATTAGACCAAGTCCCAGTCTGCAATAGATCAGTCCTTTATTCAGAGAGCTCAAAAAGCATACAATGCACATAGTCTTTTATACTTCACATTTGGTTATAACATACACTTTCATTTTGTAGTGGATTAGCATAGCTACGTTCGGACGGGGCATTCCCTCTGCTCTGCCTCCAAAATGGTGAGCTCTTTGAAAATAAATTGTTTCCACCCCAGCGAGCAATGTGGAATCGGCCCAGAAGCAGACCTCTTCCTTGGGGCCGGAACTGATTGGATCAGCCCGGAATTGGGTGTCAGACTCGGCCCGGAATCAAAATGAATTACTGCCAAGAATCGGCCCAAGTACATCGGGCTGTTTCTGTCTACCTGAAATTCAGCTGACTTTGCTAACATCCTAATCCCTGTCACATGACGTCGGCTGAGTCTGACTCTTAGCCGAGTGCCCCGACTCAGCCGGAATCGGCCTAGACCCACTGTACTAGCTGGGACCTGTTCGTCCGTCATCTTGAGATTACGTTTTATGAACACCTTGACCTTTTCCTCCATTGACTGATAGTTTTCATTTTCATCCTCCTTTATTCCCATAATAACAATATTATTTCTCATACTTCTGCACTTTAGATCAAGTAATTTGGCTTTCATTGTTTTATTATAATACCGTAGCCTCTCTGTGGTGTCTTTTAGGGAGTCCACGGTAGTTTTCAATGTCTTATTTTCCGCTCGTATTTCTTCTATTATTTTATTACTCTAATCCATTCCTGTTTTTAAGGCCTCAACCACCCCCAGTAGGCAATAGATCCAGTTTTGTTTAACTGCTCGCTCATGCTTGTAAGCAATGCTCTATCTTCTGGAGACATAATTATGAAAATGTTCCCCTCCAATGTTAAGTTTGGAATTTTAGACGGCGGCTTTGCTCCTGTTTCACTCGCAGAACTCGAGGAAAGGTCTTCTCTTGTTCGCTTCAATGTATCCGTTTCTTTTTGGAGCATATCAAAATGATGATCAATAAATAGTTCCAGATTATCTATATTATACAGAATGTTTGTTTTGAAGTTATCAGCGAATCCTCAATTTTTGTGATTAATTCATGGGACAAGCTGTGCCTAGGTACAAGATATGGTAGAAATAGTATGCAGCCTTTTTCTGTAGCCTACAGGCTGGAGATAAAATGTATGACAATTTAATGAGACGGACACTTTTTACATCATGCAGGTTTCTCCGATCAAATAGCCTGACCTAAATGGCGCTCAATCAAATAAAAAGTGATCTGTCATGTTAACAAGCAACATATGACAGGACAGGTCAAAATAAAATGGATAATATGGAATGGACAATCACAACTGTTGTCCAGGAATTTCACCCCATTGTCATGATCAGTGGTTTCACGTTTGTATCCATACATTTTTGACAAGCTGATCATAGCGAAAAAATAAATACTTCTGCATTTCCTGCTGTGTAAACACATTGCAAATAGGCTCATAATAACTCCTGATAAAGTTGGGTAACTGATATTCAGAGCTTAAATAGCCAAATTGATAAGTCACAGGAATCAGGACTAATACAGTCAATGCAATGGCCTGTTTTACAAATGGTGGGCCTACCACATGGATGGACATTCATAAAATTCCATTGTGGGCTGACATGGTAGGCTACACCCCTGTAAGCACGAGCCAATTACTTTTTTTTGGTCCTGTCCGGACGTCATTTGTTTATGTTTTATAAACGGTAGGCTTAAAACATAGATGGACATTCATGAATTAAATTTCAGACAACACCGTAGGCTACACCTCAGTAAGTATGGACTGATTCCAACACCTTTTGGATGTCTTTTTTTGGTGCAGTTCCGGACCGTCTTCCGGACGCATCTGCGTTGTTTGTAACTATTTTTTTTGTACTAATTTTGTACATAATGTTGCAGCTACCGTCTCTTATTACGGAAATAACTTGTAGACATCAGGACTGCCATTACTCAGAATCCTTTTTTTCTTGAACGACTCTGACGAGCCCGAGGTGGAGGATACACAGCTCCCTCGGGAACAGGCCCGACCCCCATGATCTGCGTGAAGAAGTGGAGAAAGAGAGCCCGGAGAACAGGCTGCCTTCTGAGAATTCGAAGGCGATCAAATAAATCCCCACTTCACTCGATTCTGCTAGCAAATGCGCAATCTTTGGACAATAAAATCAACGAGTTACGGGGAAGATTAAACTACCAAAACTGTAACATCTTATGCTTCACGAAGTCGTGGCTGAACGATGACAATATCAACATACAGCTGGCTGGTTATACGATGTACCTGCAGGATAGAACAGTGGCGTCTGGTAAGACAAGGGGCAGTGGACTATGTATTTTTGCAAATAACAGCTGGTATCAATGGAAGTCTCAAGCAATTGCTCGCCTGAGGTTGAGTATATCATGATATGCTAAAGACCACACTACCTATCGAGAGAATTCTCATCTGCATTCTTCACAGCAGTTTGCATACCACCTCAGTCAGAGGTTGGCACTAAGATAGCATTGAATGAGCTGTATTCCGCCATAAGCAAACAAGAAAATGCTCACCCAGAGGCGGCACTCCTAGTAGCCAGGGACTTTACCACAGTGGAACTTAAATCAGTTTTACCAAATTTCTATCAGCATGTTAAGTGTGCAACCAGAGGGAAAAGACCTCTGGACCACCTATAGTCCACACACAGATACACATACAACACTCTCCCTCTCCCTCCATTTGGCAAATCTGACCATAATTCCATCCTCCTGATTCCTGCTTACAAGCAAAGATAACAGCAGGAAGCACCAATGACTAGATCAATTAAAAAATGGTCAGATGAAGCAGATGCTAAGCTACAGGACTGTTGACTTGAATATGTTCTGGGATTCTTCCAATGGCATTGAGGAGTACACCACATCTGTCATTGGCTTCATCAATGAGTGCATTGATGACATCTTCCTCACAGTGACCGTATGTACATAGCCCAACCAGAAGCCATGAATTACAGGTAACATCCACACAGAGCCAAAGGTTAGAGCTGCCTCTTTCAAGGAGCGGATCTCTAACCCGGAAGCTTATAATAAATCCCGCTATGCCCTCCGACTAACAAGCAATGCGTCAATACAGGATAAAGATAGAGTCGTACTACACCGGCCTGAAGCTCGTCGGATGTGCCAGGGCTTGCAAACCATTACAGACAACAAAGGGAAGTACAGCCGAGAGCTGCCCAGTGACACAAGCCTACCAGATGAGCTAAACGATGTACATGCTCGCTTTGAGACAGATAACACTGGAACATGCATGAGAGAACCAGCTGTACCGGAAGACTGTGTGATCACGCTCTCCGCAGCCGATGTAAGACCTTTAGACAGGTCAACATTCACAAGACCGCAAGGCCAGACGGATTACCAGGACATGTACTGTGAGCATGCGCTGACCAACTAGCTAGTTTCTTCACTTACATTTCAACCTCTCCCTGTCCGAGTCTGTAATACCAACATGTTTTAAGCAGACCACCATAGTGCCTGTACCCAAGAACACATAGATAACCTGCCTAAATGACTACTTACCTGTAGCAATCACATCTGTAGTCATAAAGTGTTTTGAAAGGCTGGTCTTGGCTCACATCAACACCATCATCCCAGAAACCCTAGACCCACTCCAATTTGCATACACCCCAACAGACCCACAGATGATGCAATCTCTATTGCACCCCACACTGCCCTTTCCCACCTGGACAAAAGGAACACATCTGTAAGAGAATACTATTCACTAACTACAGCTCAGCATTCAACACCATAGTGCCATCAAAGCTCATCAATTAGCTAAGGATCCTGAGGCTAAATACCACCCTATGCAACTGGATCCTGGACTTCCTGATGGGCTGCCCTCAGGTGGTAAGGCGACGTAACAACACACCCGCCACGCTGATCCTCAACACGGGGGCCCCTCAGGGGTGTGTGCTCAGTCCCCTCCTGTACTCCCTGTTCACTCCTGACTGCACGGCCAGGCACGACTCCAACACCATCGTTAAATTTGCAAATGACACAACAGTGGTAGGCCTGATCACTGACAACAACGAGACAGCCTATAGGGAGGAGATCGGAGACCTGGCTGTGTGGTGCCAGGACAACAACCTCTCCCTCAACGTGATCAAGAAAGGAGATGTTTGTGGACTACAGGAAAAAGAGGGCCGAGCACTCCCCCATTCTCATCGACGGGGCTGCAGTGGAGCAGGTTGAGAGCTTCAAGTTCCTCGGTGTCCACATAACCAACAAACTAGAATGATCCAAGCACTCCAAGACAGTCGTGAAGCAGGCACGATAAAACCTATCCCCCTCAGGAGACTGATAATATTTGGCATGGGTCATCAGATCCTCAAAAGATTCTACAGCTACACCATCGAGAGCATCCTGACTGGCTCCATCACTGCCTGATATGGTAACTGCTCGGCCTCCGACAGCAAGGCACTACAGAGGGTAGTGCGAACGGCCCAGTACATGACTGGGGCCAAGCTTCCTGCCATCCAGGACCTCTATACCAGGCGGTGTCAAAGGAAGGACCTAGAAATGGTCAAAGACTCCAGCCACCCTAGTCATAGACTGTCATAGACTCTCTGCTACTGCACGGCAAGTGGTTCTGGAGTGCCAAATCTAGGTCCAAAAGGCTTCTAAACAGCTTCTTCCCCCAAGCCATAAGACTCCTAAACATCTAGTCAAATGGCTGCCCGGACTATTTGCATTGCCCCCCACCCCCTACACACCACTGCCACTCTCTGTTGTCATCTATGCATCTATGCATAGTCACTTTAATAACTCTACCTACATGTACATACTACCTCCACTAACCGGTGCCCCCACACATTGACTCTGTACTGACACCCCCCGTATAGGTTGTTATTTTTTACTGCTGCTCTTTAATTACTTGTTACTTTTGTCTCTTAATCTTATCCGTATCTTTTTTAAACTGCGCTGTTGGTTTGGTGCTTGTAAGTAAGCAATTCACTGTAAGGTCTACACCTGCTGTATTCGGCACATGTGACTAATAAAATTTGATTTGATTTGAAGACTAAGTATCAGGTCACCCAAAGGAGTAATTGCTAGTGCACAGCTCAGCGTTTTCTCCTTTACCTGCTCTGCTGACAGACATTGAAAAACAGTCTCCCTGTTGTTGTTGTTCTGCAGACCAGAAAAAAAATGGATCTAAACAATCACAAATATGCTGGTGAAAGCAGTTTTTTTACTCATAAGATACAATGTAAACTCCTTATCAATAATGCTTTTGGTAACATAAAAGCCCTCCAGATATTGTCTCTCATGACATGAGGCAACAGTGTGTCAGTGTATCTTTCATGACATTAATTGAGATATCCACACACAGTTGTGTGTATCATAAACCAGGTCACTACGACAAAGGTCATTACGAGTAATGATTGATGAAAAAAATGCTTTCGTCAGCAAGTTTTCAAACCAGGTCACAAGATAGAGAGCATGGTGCCAGTGGCTGCCTCTCATCCTCACAAACACACTCAAATAGCACATATGGACACAAACACACATGACATGCACACGTGTGCTGCTTGTGATTCAGGGCATGTATTCAGGGCAGTAACCCTACCCTGGTCCATATCCCCCTGTGGGTGGGATATGTCACATGACCATACCTTCGAGAGGCTCAGCTGTTTGTTACTCTAATTCTGGCCGTGGCAGCTGAGCACTGCCTGGGACACTATCCTAGATCCACTGGAGGTAGAGGGGTTAAATTTAGCCCCCGTTGTGCAGTGGGAGAGCTAATAGGGGGACCCGAGGAGAGGATGGGTAGAGGGGGATGGGGAATAATCTGAAGTAGCAATTCAAGGATATGTCCCACTATGGGTTGAAGAACCACAGGCTCTCTATACTCTGATTAGAGTCAGCAAGATTATGTATGTGTGTGTGCGTACGTGCGTGCATGCGTTTGCTCGTGCATGCATCTCTTTGTGTCAATATGAGGGACAGAAAGATAAAGAACCAAAGTAAAGTGTGTGTAAGATCTCAATCCTTTCAACTGACTCGGATGCTGAATTTCACTGACAGAGAGAGAAAGCAACCAAAACAGAGACAGGAAAGCTTCGGACACAGAACAGGAAAAGTGTTTGTTGAGCTGGGCATTGTCTCTCAGAAACGCTGTCAGCACTCTTACACTTACTCATCAGGGAACGTGCACACACACACCCACGTGCACACACGCACACACATGAACATACACACTTGTGTCCTTTCCTTCCTCAAGTACAGATCAACAATTAGCTGGCCAGAGTGTATGACGGTATCCCACAACCCTCCAGCAGAGAACATGACAGTCCAGCAGCCTGCCTCTCCACTGCTAATACAGTCTAGTCACGGCTCAAAACATTATAGTCACGGCTCGATTCACCTCCCTGTTTGTCGTCCTCAGTTCCATTTAAATTCAGAAAATGAATTTGCATTCCAATGGAATTTTGAGTAGTGCCATATATTAGCAATAACGGAATTAGGAATTGGCTGAATTAAAATGCAACTGAGCTGATCCCTGTTTCCTCTTCCTGTTGACCCTCTATGGGGTTCTAAGAGAAAGACCCGTGTTGATGGGGTTTCCTGAAAGAGCCAGATAAGATGACTGTCCTGATCATAAAAACAAGGTTTGGAGAATGAACAAGAGAAGAATGGAGGTATGTGTATGTTGTGTTCCTCCCCCCATCCCACACACACACAACCTCGGGGCTAGGTGTTTGAGTGGCTCATTGTTTCCTGTTTAGGAGAACACAATATCCAGAGCCTTATAATGGAAGTTAGATGAATTGCTGACAAATCTGTATTCAGCAGCTCCCTTTCTCTTCATCTGAAAGATTTATGACAGAGATGGATGGAGGGAAGGGCCAGGCCTGAGAGCTGCCTCTGTTAGGGAGAAAGGGAAACAATGGTCTACTGACTGACAGAGAGAGAGTCGTAAAACACCAAATAATGCATGCAGAGCAGAATTAGGCCGATGCCTGCTAATTATCAAAATCCAGAAAAGAGCCGTTAAATTCTACAACCACCTTTATAGGAAGCGATTCCCAAATCTTCCAATAGAAAGCCATCACCTACAGAGAAATGATCTCTCTTCACAAACAGACCCCACAGAGCCCAAGGACAGCAACACAACTAGACCAAATCATATGAGAGAGAGAGATCCATAGAATCGAACCACTTCTGGGAAAATTGGGAAACTCCAAACAGAGTTATCTATCCAAAATGGAGATGTATGGATAAACCACTTCTCCATCTTTTTGGTTTTATAACAAAGAACAAACAGCAAAAACATATACATGATCAAATACACTGGTTTCTCCAATTACATTGAAATAACAAAAATGACACAATACAAACCCTCAAAGCCAAAAAGGCCAGTGGGGTTGATGGTATCCTAAATAAAATATACAGACCACAAATTCCAATTGGCTATACTTAAACTGTTTAACATCATCCTCAGCTCTGGCATATTCCCCAATATTTTGAACCACCCCAATGAACAAAGGTGGAGACAAATTTGACCCCAATAAAAGTGCTGTTGGGGGAAAACATACAACATTTTAAAATCCATTTCCACAAACAACAAGTGTGCAGTAAAAATAGGCAAAAAACACAATTTCCCACAGGACCGGGGTATGAGACAAAATCAAATTAAATCAAGTTTTATTGGTCATATACACATGGTTAGCAGATGTTATTGCGAGTGTAGCAAAATTCTTGTGCTTCTAGTTCTGACAGTGCAGAAATATCGAACAAGTAATCTAACAATGCCACAACAACAACCTAATACACACAATCTAAGTAAATGTAACGATACTCGTCTGTAGAAGGAGAAGCGGACCAAATTGCAGCGTGGTGGTTATTCATGTTCTTTAATTAAATGAACTGGACATGAAATAACTAAATAATACAAAATAACAAACGGAACGTGGAAACCTATACAGCCTGTCTGGTGACAACAAACACAGAGACAGGAACAATCACCCACAAACACACAGTGAAACCCAGGCTACCTAAATATGGTGCCCAATCAGAGACAATGACTAACACCTGCCTCTGATTGAGAACCATATCAGGCCAGACATAGAAATAGACAAACAAGACATCCAACATAGAATGCCCACTCAGATCACACCCTGACCAACCAAAACATAGAAACATACAAAGTAAACTATGGTCAGGGTGTGACAGTACCCCCCCAAGGTGCGGACTCCGGCCGCAAAACCTGAACCTATCAGGGAGGGTCTGGGTGGACATCTGTCCGCGGTGGCGGCTCTGGTGCTGGACGTGGCCCCCACTTCACCGTAGTCTTCCCCCACCTTGTCCGCTTCCGTGACCTCCAAGCCACGGCAACCCTACTTAATAACACGGGACAGAGGGGCAGCTCGGGACAGAGGGGCTCTTCAGACTCCAGGCAGCAGCGCCGGACAGGCGGGAGACTCCGGCAGCAGCGCCGGACAGGCGGGAGACTCCGGCAGCAGCGCCGGACAGGCGGGAGACTCCGGCAGCAGCGCCGGACAGGCGGGAGACTCCGGCAGCACAGGAGAGGAGGAAGGCTCTGGCAGATCCTGGCTGACTGGCGGATCTGGAAGAGTCTGGCTGGCTGGCAGATCTGGAAGAGTCTGGCAGACTGGCGGTTCCGGCGGATCTGGAAGAGTCTGGCAGACTGGCGGTTCCGGCAGATCCTGGCGGATCTGGAAGAGTCTGGCAGACTGGCGGATCTGGAAGAGTTTGGCAGACTGGCGGATCTGGAAGAGTCTGGCTGACTGGCGGATCTGGAAGAGTCTGGCTGACTGATGGATCTGGAAGAGTCTGGCTGACTGATGGATCTGGAAGAGTCTGGCTGACTGATGGATCTGGAAGAGTCTGGCTGACTGATGGATCTGGAAGAGTCTGGCTGACTGGCGGATCTGGAAGAGTCTGGCAGACTGGCGGCTCTGGCTGCTCCATGCTGACTGGCGGCTCTGGCTGCTCCATGCTGACTGGCGGCTCTGGCTGCTCCATGCTGACTGGCGGGTTCTGGCTGCTCCATGCTGACTGGCGGCTCTGGCTGCTCCATGCTGACTGGCGGCTCTGGCTGCTCCATGCTGACTGGCGGCTCTGGCTGCTCCATGCTGACTGGCGGCTGGCGCTCCATGCTGGCTGCTCCATGCTGACTGGCGGCTCTGGCTGCTCCATGCAGACTGGCGGCTCTGGCTGCTCCATGCAGACTGGCGGCTCTGGCTGCTCCATGCAGACTGGCGGCTCTGGCTGCTCCATGCAGACTGGCGGCTCTGGCTGCTCCATGCAGACTGGCGGCTCTGGCTGCTCCATGCAGACTGGCGGCTCTGGCTGCTCCATGCAGACTGGCGGCTCTGGCTGCTCCATGCAGACTGGCGGCTCTGGCTGCTCCATGCAGACTGGCGGCTCTGGCTGCTCCATGCAGACTGGCGGCTCTGGCTGCTCCATGCAGACTGGCAGCTCTGGCGGCTTCTTGCAGACTGGCAGCTCCTTGCAGACTGGCAGCTTTTTGCAGAGTGGCAGCTCTGGCTGCTCCATGCAGGCTGGCAGCTCTGGCTGCTCCATGCAGGCTGGCAGCTCTGGCTGCTCCATGCAGGCTGGCAGCTCTGGCTGCGCTAAACAGGCAGGAGACTCCCGCAACGCTGTAGAGGCGGAAGGCTCTGCAGCGCTAAACAGGCGGGAGACTCCAGCAGCGCAGGAGAGGAGGAAGGCTCTGGCTGCCCTGAACAGGCGGGAGACTCTGGCAGCGCTGTAGAGGAGGAAGGCTCGGGCAGCGCTGAACAGGCGGGAGACTCCGGCAGCGCAGGAGAGGAGGAAGGCTCCAGCAGCGCTGGAGAGGCGAGGTGCACTGTAGGCCTGATGCGTGGTGCTGGCACTGGTGGTACTGGGCCGAGGACACGCACAGGAAGCCTGGTGCGGGGAGCTGCCACCGGAGGGCTGGTGTGTGGAGGTGGTACTGGGTAGACCGGACCGTGCAGGCGCACTGGCGCTCTTGGGCACCGAGCCTACCCAACCTTACCTGGTTGAATACTCTCGGTCGCTCTGCCAGTGCGGCAAGGTGGAATAGCCCGCACTGGGCTATGCAGGCGAACCGGGGGCACCGTGCGCAAGGCTGGTGCCATGTAAGCCGGCCCAAGGAGACACACTGGGGACCAGATGCGTAGAGCCGGCTTCATGACATTTGGCTCGACGCTCAATCTAGCCCGGCTGATATGCGGAGCTGGAATATACCGCACCGGGCTATGCACCCGCACTGGAGACACCGTGCGCACCACAGCATAACACGGTGCCTGCCCGGTCTCTCTAGCCCCCCCGGTAACCACAGGAAGTTGGTGTAGGTCTCCTACCTAGCGTCGACATACTCCCTGTGAGCCTCCCCCCTAAGAAATATTTGTGGCTGACTCTCAGGCTTCCATCCACGTCGCCGCGCTGCCTCCTCATACCAGTGCCTCTCAGCTCTCACCGCCTCCAGTTCTTCTTTGGGACGGCGATATTCTCCAGGCTGATCCCAGGGTCCTTCTCCGAACAATTCGTCCTCCCATGTCCATTCCTCTTTTTGTTGCTCCTGCTGTTGCTGTTGCCTGTTGACCACACCGCTTGGTCCTGTTGTGGTGGGTGATTCTGTATCGATTCTCGTCTGTAGAAGGAGAAGCTGACCAAAATGCAGCGTGGTGGTTATTCATGTTCTTTAATTAAATGAACTGGACATGAAATAACTGAATAATACAAAACAACAAACGGACCGTGAAAACCTATACAGCCTGTCTTGTGACAACAAACACATAGACAGGAACAATCACCCACAAACACACAGTGAAACCAAGGCTACCTAAATATGGTTCCCAATCAGAGACAATGACTAACACCTGCCTCTGATTGTGAACCATATCAGGCCAGACATAGAAATAGACAAACAAGACATCCAACATAGAATGCCCACTCAGATCACACCCTGACCAACTAAAACATAGAAACATGCAAAGTAAACTATGGTCAGGGTGTGACAGTAAAGGGATGGAATATGAATATAGAGACATAAATATATGGATGAGCAATGACTTAGCGGCATAGGCAAGATGCAATAGATGGTATAAAACTACAGTATATACATATGGGATGAGTAATGCAAGATATGTAAACATTATTAAAGTGGCATTATTAAAGTGACTGGTGATTTATTTATTAAAGTGGCCAATGATTTCAAGTCTGTATGTAAGCAGCATTCTCTCTGTATTGGTGACTGCTGTTTAACAGTCTGATGGCCTTGAGATAGAAGCTATTTTTCAGTCTCTCGGCCCCAGCTTTAATGCACCTGTACCAACCTCGCGTTCTGGATGGTAGCGGGGTGAACAGGTAGTGGCTCGGGTTGTTGTTGTCCTTGATGATCTTTTTGGCCTTCCTGTGACAATGGGTGATGTAGGTGTCCTGGAGGGCAGGTCGTTTGCCCCCAGTGATGCGTTGTGCAGACCGCACCACCTTCTGGAGAGCTCTGCAGTTGTGGCCGGTGCAGTTGCCATATCAGCCGGTGATACAGCCCGACAGGATGCTCTCAATTGTGCATATGTAAAGGTTGGTGTGGTTTTTTAGGTGACAAGCCAAATTTCTTCAGCCTCCTGAGGTTGAAGAGACGCTATTGAGCCTTCTTCACCACACTGTCTGTCTGTGTGGGTGGACCATTTCAGTTTGTCCGTGATGTGTACGCCGAGGAATTTAAAACTTTCCATCTTCACTACTGTCCCGTCAATGTGGATAGGGGGGTGCTCCCTGAATTCCACAATCATCAAATTTGTTTTGTTGATGTTGAGTGAGAGGTTGTTTTCCTGACACCACACTCCGAGTGCCCTCACCTCCTACCTATAGGCTGTCTTCTCATTGTTGGTGAACAAGCCTACTACTGTTGTGTCATCTGCAAACATGATGATTGAGTTGGAGGAGTGCATGGCCATACACTCATGGGTGAACAGGGTGTACAGGAGGAGTCTGAGCACGCACCCTTGTGGGGCCCCAGTGTTGAGGATCAGTGAAGTGGAGATGTGGTTTCCTACCTTCACCACCTGGGGGAGGCCCATCAGGAAGTCCTGGACCCAATTGCACAGGGTGGGGTTGAGACCAAAGGCCTGATGAGCTTGGAGGGTACCATGGTGTTGAATGCTGAGCTGTAGTCAATGAACAGCATTCTTATATAGGTATTCCTCTTGTCCAGATAGGATTGTGCAGTGTGATGGCGATTGCATCGTCTGTGAACCTATTGGGGCGGTATGCAAATGGAGTTGGTCTAGGGTGGCAGGTAAGGTGGAGGTGATATGATTCTTGACTAGTCTCTCAAAGCACTTCATGATGACAGCAGTGAGTGCTATGGGACGATAGTCAATTGGTTCAGGTACCGTGGCCTTCTTGGGTAAATGAACAACGGTGGCCATCTTGAAGAATGTGGAGACAGCAGACTGGGATAGGGAGAGATTGAATATGTCCATAAACCCACCAGCCAGCTGGTCTGCGCATGAGCCGAGGACGCGGTCAGGGATGCCGTCTGGGTTAGCAGCCTTGCTACCCAGAAACCGTGAATAGATGGTGGAATTCGCGCAAAACTGAAAGCGGGAACCACCGCATTTAACAATGGAAAGATGACTGGGAATATGGCCGAATACAAACAGTGTAGTTATTCCTTCCGCAAGGCAATCAAACAAGCAAAATGTTGGTATAGGGACAAAGTAGAGTTTCAATTCAACAGCTCAGACATGAGACATATGTGGCAGGGTAAACAGGCAATCATGGACTACAGAAACATCAGCCACGTCACGGACACCGATGTCTTGCTTCCAGACAAAGTAAACACCTTCTTTGCCCGCTTTGAGGATAATACAGTGCCACCGACGCGGTCCACTACCAAGGACTGCGGGCTCTCCCTCGTCGACGTGAGTAAGACATGTAAAGGTGTTCAAAAACTTCTTCAGGTTAGTGTCCTTTTAGCTCTATTTCTGCCTTTACTGGCATGCCCAAAGTAAACTGCCTGTTGCTCAGGCCCTGAAGCCAGGATATGCATATAATAGGTACCATTGGAAAGAAGATACTTTGACGAAATGTTCAAATAATGTGGGAGGCTATAACACAGTAGATATGGTAGGAGAAAATCCAAAGAAAAACCAACTGGAAATTATTTTTTTTGAGAGCCCATGCTCTTATAGTGGAGCGTATAGGGAATTAATCAAATCTAGCACGCAGTATGCAATTCCTATGGCTTCCACTGGGTGTCAGCACTCAATGTTCAAGGTTTCAGGCTTGTTTCTTCCAAAACAAGTAAGAATAATGAGTTTTACTACAGGGACACAGTCTTGGAAATCCGTGATTGCGCAAGCCATGAAGACAACGCACACCTGCTAACATTGGTTTCCTATTGAACATACTTCTTTCCGTATGAAATATTACAGTTTGATTACATTTTAGGGCATCTGAGGATTGGATAGAAACATATTTCAACTTGTTGAACCAAAGTTTAGCGGTAGATTTTCGGATTCCTATCTTGGCATGTTGAACGAATGGATTAATTCCTGTCATCAGGGTACACCAAATGAAGTTTTGATAGAGAGAATATCGACCATCATTTGAAGACCTGCTGCTATTGAATACAGATCGCCCCGTGATCAATTTGATCGATTATTAACGTTTACTAATACCTAAAGTTGGATTACAAAAGTAGTTTGAAGTGTTTTGTCAAAGTTTATAGGCAACTTTTTTAATTTTAAGAAATGACGTTGCGTTTTGAAAAGGTGTTTTTTCCTGGATCAGACGGGCTTCATAAATGGACATTTTGGGTATACATAGACCGATTTAATCGAAAAAAAGACCCAATTGTGATGTTTATGGGACATATAGGAGTGCCAACAAAGAAGCTCGTCAAAGGTAATGAATGTTTTATATTTTATTTCTGCGTTTTGTGTAGCGCCGGCTATGCTAATTCTTTTGTTTACGTCCCCTTCAGGTATTTCGGGGGGTTGCATGCTATCAGATAATAGCTTCTCATGCTTTTGCCGAAAAGCATTTTAAAAATCTGACTTGTTGGCTAGATTCACAACGAGTGTAGCTTTAATTGAGTACCCTGCATGTGTGTTTTAATGAAAGTTTGAGTTTTATCGAGTACTATTAGCATTTGGCGTTGCGCATTTGCATTTCCTGTTGGCTAAGTGAGACGCTAGCGTCTCACCTTGCTCTAAGAGGGTATTAAGCTGCATCCAGGAGTGGCCTTCTGGTCAGACTTCAGAGGCATACACGCCACCCACCGCTTCCATACCTTAAGGGAACATTTAGACATTTCCCGTATGGTTAGTGAGAAAGTCCATATTGGAAATGTACCGTCCCTTACTAGACGTCCGAAAACATTTTTAAAATTCGGGGACGGCGTCGGGCCGAGCGGCAGGGCCAGACCTACCGGGAAGTCATCAAATGAACTTTGTCGGACATTCGGTTTTCGTTTTATAAAATAATCAAATTTTGGTCCATTTTTCCGCTATGCCGGAAAATCCCACAAGAGGGCATAAGCAATCAAATTGCAATTTGACAAAACATCACGAATCACGACGGGCCATATCTCGAAAACTGAAAATATTTCGAAGCCGAAACTTGGTGAGCATAGGTTTGGCATAATGGGCAGTTGGCCCCGAACAAGATGGCGTCTAGGCCTCAACAGTTTTTGAGTTATGGCCATTTTTCTGGGATTAAAGGTCCAAAATGAAAATAGAGAAATTATTTTTTTACTTCACGTCAAAGTCAAGGAGCCTCCGGTGTCAATAAAAAAAAATCAGCCATTTATCTATCGTCATTTAAGAGAAATCGTACGATGACAGATTTGTGATGTTCAAATATAGGTGTTTTTTTTCAACAGTTACAGATCCAGTTGCAGGTGTGCTGCGGAGCTCTGCGAGATTTCTGTGATTTTCTATGATTTTCTGAAATAACACACACTCACTAAACCCTCCGTAAAAAACTCAGTTCTTAACGTAAAGACTTAAAACTCAGGATTCTGTAAAGGCATATGAGTTTATTTATAGCTTCCTGTGCCAACAGGAAGTGCCTTAAATGGTGTCATAGTGGCTGTATCCAAGGGTTAAAAAGGTCAGATCTTTTCAAAACTTCATATGTGATTAGGCAACCCTCCTGAACTGTAAAATCAGTAATTTCTCCCAACAGATGTCAAAGAAAAGCTCTCACACACACACACAGCAAGGATGGAGTGACAAAGGGCGGTGTTTAAAGACACAGAGAGCAGGCAATGGCATAAACATAATCCCAAGGCCGTGCCGAGTTCAACGAGATATCCCGCTTGACCGTAGCTCGCTCGGTCTAAGCGCAGCGACCATGAGAAAAGTAGGCCCAATATGAAGCCTGCACCAGAACGTCATTTGATTTTGGGTGACAGCGGCGGAACCGTTAGGTTTAGAAGGACAATTCAAACACAGGACTGTTCCTAAGGTCCTCCCGGTCTGTGCAAGCCTAACCTTGACCGTGTGACATTAACCCTTCAAGGTTAAAAGAAGGTGTTTACATAAAAACAGTTTGCATTGACTTCTCTCCCCATAGGAATACATTGCCTGCTCCCCTAAATTCAACCTGGAGTCTATATGGGTTATGAATGCTGTATGAACCTGTCTGCGGTACCAGTCCATCAGGCCACTATAAGGTCTACCTGTGTCGATTCTAAGCTTCCTGGACCAACCGGAAGTGGTTAAAATCGCCCTAAAAGTGTATACCCATAACCTGCCTGCAGTTTGATAGACATAGTGCATTCAACCCTGTGTAAATCAGTCAGTTTTAATGGTAAAGACTTAAACTCATTCTGTAATAGAATACCCCAATGAGGATGTGTGTTGAGTTATAGCTTCCTGTGCCAACCGGAAGTGCCATAATTTGTGTCTCATGGGCTGTTTCGAGGGGTTAAAAAAATCAGATCTTTCCAAAACTTCATATTTGTGATTAGGCAACCCCCATGAACTGTAAATCAGTCATTTTTCCCATAAAATTTCAAAGGAAAACTAAATCACACACACACACACACACAGCTTGGAAGTAGGGACCCATTGGGGTGCGTAGAGACAAACACTCCCTGCATTAGTTAACCTTGTTGGAACTTTTAAAGAACCGTCAGACCTAGAGTTCCGAAACTTTAGAATCCTGTTCTAGACCTCAGGTCGATAGTGCGTGGTGAGTTACGGCGCTCTAGAAGGTTCTCGGACCGAGAAATAGCCTCGAACATTTGCAATGACTTCAATTCATTTTGACCATTACGAAAATGGCGACATTTAGAAATGTCCCAGAGTCACAAGACTAGGTGCATTGTGACCGTCTCGGCCCATAGAGACAGAACCCAACGATTTTTATAGCATGACAAATTGGTGATGGTGAATGCCCAGTTAACCATATTGCAAATGCACAGTGACTTTGCAAGAGTGAGAAACATCACCAAATGGACATTCTGGAATCAACCCTAACGAGCGATGGAGAGGTACCAGAATCACTGCCCAGCCATCCCGAGTTCATCGGGCCAGTCAATTTTGCATTCCTGCATGAATTTTCAGTGACTTTGCAAAAGTGAGAAAACATTTGCAATATGTTTTAACAGTGAGGTACCCTCACCAAAAGTGACATTCTGAAATCAACCCAAACGAGCGATGGAGAGGTACCAGAATCACTGCCCAGCCATCCCGAGGTCATCGGGCCAGTCAATTTGGCATTCCTGCACGATTTTTATGGCATGACAAATTGGTGATGGTGAATGCCCAGTTAACCATATTGCAAATGCACAGTGACTTTGCAAGAGTGAGAAAACATCACCAAATGGACATGATGAAATCAACCCTAACGAGCGATGGAGAGGTACCAGAATCACTGCCCAGCCATCCTGAGTTCATCGGGCCAGTCAATTTGGCATTCCTGCACGAATTTTCAGTGACTTTGCAAAAGTGAGAAAACATTTGCAATATGTTTTAACAGTGAGGTACCATCACCAAAAGTGACATTCTGAAATCAACCCAAACGAGCGATGGAGAGGTGCCAGAATCACTGCCCAGCCATCCCGAGTTCATCGGGCCAGTCAATTTGGCATTCCTGCATGATTTTTATAGCATGACAAATTGGTCTTATGACATTTGGCCCCCACAAAACATATGCCTTATGCACAAGTAAAAAAAAAAAAAAAAAAATTATGACAATAAAATATGACTAAAGTATGTTGATACAGTTCTTATACGTGTGTAATTGACACAAAATTCTAAAGAATTTCGAAAAACGGTCCAGAAACGGTCCAGCACTTTTTAGGGGTGTGTGAAGTTTTTTATGAAATTTTGCAATTATTGACTTTTGACTTCTGACTTCCTATGAAATCATATTGCAAATGGAGAAAACACATGCAATAATGCGCAGGTAAAAAAAAATAAAAAAATAATGATAATAAAATTGGACAAAAGTATATTCATACAGTTCTTACACATGTGTAATTGACAAAAAAAGCGAAAGAATTTCAAAAACGGTCCAGAAAGCACTTTTTTAAGGTGTGATAAGTTTTTGACAAAAAATCCATTTTTTCAAAATTTGGCTTTTGGATGTTGACTTGGGGTCCATTTTCAATATGAAAAACCACGGTGGAGCGCACACGCCACCTGTTGGATTTTTGAAGTGTTACAACTGGCAATTGCCATATGGCATTTGAAATATATTTTGCATGAATCAACGCCGATTTGGGTGGTATTGGCCATTGTGTACATGGTTTGTACTATGCCAATGGTTTCCCATTCATTTTTGTCCAATTCAGGGGGGTATTCCCTTACATGTAAATCTTGCCATAGCTGCCTCTAGAGGAGGCAAGACAAAGTGGGTAAAGTGGCTTTGGGTAACGTACTACTTGGAACAATTCGAGGCAGTGTGGGGGCAAAGCTGAAGTTGTGGGCCCAAACCCGCTGTTGCTGAGTTCATTCTCCCGAACACTACTTCTGACACAGCATATATTACTGACACCTTTTTTCTGTTTCTACCTAGTTGCAAGATAATGTTCAACTGTCAGCTGAAACATCAAAAAGGTTATAGAATACATGAGTTGGATGCAGCCCATGTTTGGTCTGGTCACTATCTTCTCTTTCACATTTATAGCAGTCTCACGTGAGACTATCAAAAATTGCCAAGGCTGACTATATTTCAAGTCATCCCAAGCGGGGTATTGGGTTAAGTTTTCAACCAGCAATAATCACGCCTCAGATGGACTTCATAGGCTATGATATCGCCTCTGCGAAAGAATAGCATATTACAGCTACTCAAACTGTTTCCAGTGTCTTGCACAGCTTCTCCTTTAACGGTAATATTGTGTTTTAACATTGCAATGTCTAGCAGTTCGCCCCCTACCTACCACTTTGGTGGATTCTTGATTGCATGTCATATTCATGGCAAGGTGGGGTACTTATTCAATAGATGTTACCTTTTTCCAGTAGTAAAAAAACAATATCGAGAGCAAAGCATGTTGGGTAATCTGCACCACTGGTTCAGCTGCAATGGGTCGCAAACCCAAAACCTTTTCAACTCAACCTTGCCACCGCTGCCTCTAGTGGAAGTGTATAACGTGGCTAAGGGTGCCTTACTTCTTGCAAGAATTAGAGGCAGTGTGGGGGCAATACTGGAATTGTGGACCAATACCCCTGTTGCTGAACCTATTCTCCCCAAGACTACTTCTGACTATATTTCATGTCGTTCCAATGTCGAGTTTTGGGTTAAGTTGTCACCCAACAATAACCACTCCTCGGATGGACCTCATAGGCTATGATAATGCCACTGCGATAGAATTTCAGAATTCAGCTATTCAAACTGTTTGCAGTATCTCGCACAGCTTCTCCGCAAACTGTATTATTTGTTGTTACATTGGTATGTCTAGCAGTTCGGCCCCTACCGAACACTGGTGGATTCTCGATTACATGTAATTAATGGCAAGGCGGGGTACTTGTTCAATAGATGTTCCCTTTTTTCCTGGACAAAACCAATATCGAGAGCAAAGCACTTTGGGTAATCAGCACCACTGGCTCAGTTGCAATGGAGGTCGAACCCAAAACCTTTTCATGTAAATCTTGCCATAGCTGCCTCTAGAGGAGGCAAGACAAAGTGGGTAAAGTGGCTTTGGGTAACGTACTACTTGGAACAATTCGAGGCAGTGTGGGGGCAAAGCTGAAATTGTGGGCCCAAACCCGCTGTTGCTGAGTTCATTCTCCCGAACACTACTTCTGACACAGCATATATTACTGACACCTTTTTTCTGTTTCTACCTAGTTGCAAGATAATGTTCAACTGTCAGCTGAAACATCAAAAAGGTTATAGAATACATGAGTTGGATGCAGCCCATGTTTGGTCTGGTCACTATCTTCTCTTTCACATTTATAGCAGTCTCACGTGAGACTATCAAAAATTGCCAAGGCTGACTATATTTCAAGTCATCCCAAGCGGGGTATTGGGTTAAGTTTTCAACCAGCAATAATCACGCCTCAGATGGACTTCATAGGCTATGATATCGCCTCTGCGAAAGAATAGCATATTACAGCTACTCAAACTGTTTCCAGTGTCTTGCACAGCTTCTCCTTTAACGGTAATATTGTGTTTTAACATTGCAATGTCTAGCAGTTCGCCCCCTACCTACCACTTTGGTGGATTCTTGATTGCATGTCATATTCATGGCAAGGTGGGGTACTTATTCAATAGATGTTACCTTTTTCCAGTAGTAAAAAAACAATATCGAGAGCAAAGCATGTTGGGTAATCTGCACCACTGGTTCAGCTGCAATGGGTCGCAAACCCAAAACCTTTTCAACTCAACCTTGCCACCGCTGCCTCTAGTGGAAGTGTATAACGTGGCTAAGGGTGCCTTACTTCTTGCAAGAATTAGAGGCAGTGTGGGGGCAATACTGGAATTGTGGACCAATACCCCCTGTTGCTGAACCTATTCTCCCCAAGACTACTTCTGACTATATTTCATGTCGTTCCAATGTCGAGTTTTGGGTTAAGTTGTCACCCAACAATAACCACTCCTCGGATGGACCTCATAGGCTATGATAATGCCACTGCGATAGAATTTCAGAATTCAGCTATTCAAACTGTTTGCAGTATCTCGCACAGCTTCTCCGCAAACTGTATTATTTGTTGTTACATTGGTATGTCTAGCAGTTCGGCCCCTACCGAACACTGGTGGATTCTCGATTACATGTAATTAATGGCAAGGCGGGGTACTTGTTCAATAGATGTTCCCTTTTTTCCTGGACAAAACCAATATCGAGAGCAAAGCACTTTGGGTAATCAGCACCACTGGCTCAGTTGCAATGGAGGTCGAACCCAAAACCTTTTCATGTAAATCTTGCCATAGCTGCCTCTAGAGGAGGCAAGACAAAGTGGGTAAAGTGGCTTTGGGTAACGTACTACTTGGAACAATTCGAGGCAGTGTGGGGGCAAAGCTGAAATTGTGGGCCCAAACCCGCTGTTGCTGAGTTCATTCTCCCGAACACTACTTCTGACACAGCATATATTACTGACACCTTTTTTCTGTTTCTACCTAGTTGCAAGATAATGTTCAACTGTCAGCTGAAACATCAAAAAGGTTATAGAATACATGAGTTGGATGCAGCCCATGTTTGGTCTGGTCACTATCTTCTCTTTCACATTTATAGCAGTCTCACGTGAGACTATCAAAAATTGCCAAGGCTGACTATATTTCAAGTCATCCCAAGCGGGGTATTGGGTTAAGTTTTCAACCAGCAATAATCACGCCTCAGATGGACTTCATAGGCTATGATATCGCCTCTGCGAAAGAATAGCATATTACAGCTACTCAAACTGTTTCCAGTGTCTTGCACAGCTTCTCCTTTAACGGTAATATTGTGTTTTAACATTGCAATGTCTAGCAGTTCGCCCCCTACCTACCACTTTGGTGGATTCTTGATTGCATGTCATATTCATGGCAAGGTGGGGTACTTATTCAATAGATGTTACCTTTTTCCAGTAGTAAAAAAACAATATCGAGAGCAAAGCATGTTGGGTAATCTGCACCACTGGTTCAGCTGCAATGGGTCGCAAACCCAAAACCTTTTCAACTCAACCTTGCCACCGCTGCCTCTAGTGGAAGTGTATAACGTGGCTAAGGGTGCCTTACTTCTTGCAAGAATTAGAGGCAGTGTGGGGGCAATACTGGAATTGTGGACCAATACCCCCTGTTGCTGAACCTATTCTCCCCAAGACTACTTCTGACTATATTTCATGTCGTTCCAATGTCGAGTTTTGGGTTAAGTTGTCACCCAACAATAACCACTCCTCGGATGGACCTCATAGGCTATGATAATGCCACTGCGATAGAATTTCAGAATTCAGCTATTCAAACTGTTTGCAGTATCTCGCACAGCTTCTCCGCAAACTGTATTATTTGTTGTTACATTGGTATGTCTAGCAGTTCGGCCCCTACCGAACACTGGTGGATTCTCGATTACATGTAATTAATGGCAAGGCGGGGTACTTGTTCAATAGATGTTCCCTTTTTTCCTGGACAAAACCAATATCGAGAGCAAAGCACTTTGGGTAATCAGCACCACTGGCTCAGTTGCAATGGAGGTCGAACCCAAAACCTTTTCATGTAAATCTTGCCATAGCTGCCTCTAGAGGAGGCAAGACAAAGTGGGTAAAGTGGCTTTGGGTAACGTACTACTTGGAACAATTCGAGGCAGTGTGGGGGCAAAGCTGAAATTGTGGGCCCAAACCCGCTGTTGCTGAGTTCATTCTCCCGAACACTACTTCTGACACAGCATATATTACTGACACCTTTTTTCTGTTTCTACCTAGTTGCAAGATAATGTTCAACTGTCAGCTGAAACATCAAAAAGGTTATAGAATACATGAGTTGGATGCAGCCCATGTTTGGTCTGGTCACTATCTTCTCTTTCACATTTATAGCAGTCTCACGTGAGACTATCAAAAATTGCCAAGGCTGACTATATTTCAAGTCATCCCAAGCGGGGTATTGGGTTAAGTTTTCAACCAGCAATAATCACGCCTCAGATGGACTTCATAGGCTATGATATCGCCTCTGCGAAAGAATAGCATATTACAGCTACTCAAACTGTTTCCAGTGTCTTGCACAGCTTCTCCTTTAACGGTAATATTGTGTTTTAACATTGCAATGTCTAGCAGTTCGCCCCCTACCTACCACTTTGGTGGATTCTTGATTGCATGTCATATTCATGGCAAGGTGGGGTACTTATTCAATAGATGTTACCTTTTTCCAGTAGTAAAAAAACAATATCGAGAGCAAAGCATGTTGGGTAATCTGCACCACTGGTTCAGCTGCAATGGGTCGCAAACCCAAAACCTTTTCAACTCAACCTTGCCACCGCTGCCTCTAGTGGAAGTGTATAACGTGGCTAAGGGTGCCTTACTTCTTGCAAGAATTAGAGGCAGTGTGGGGGCAATACTGGAATTGTGGACCAATACCCCCTGTTGCTGAACCTATTCTCCCCAAGACTACTTCTGACTATATTTCATGTCGTTCCAATGTCGAGTTTTGGGTTAAGTTGTCACCCAACAATAACCACTCCTCGGATGGACCTCATAGGCTATGATAATGCCACTGCGATAGAATTTCAGAATTCAGCTATTCAAACTGTTTGCAGTATCTCGCACAGCTTCTCCGCAAACTGTATTATTTGTTGTTACATTGGTATGTCTAGCAGTTCGGCCCCTACCGAACACTGGTGGATTCTCGATTACATGTAATTAATGGCAAGGCGGGGTACTTGTTCAATAGATGTTCCCTTTTTTCCTGGACAAAACCAATATCGAGAGCAAAGCACTTTGGGTAATCAGCACCACTGGCTCAGTTGCAATGGAGGTCGAACCCAAAACCTTTTCATGTAAATCTTGCCATAGCTGCCTCTAGAGGAGGCAAGACAAAGTGGGTAAAGTGGCTTTGGGTAACGTACTACTTGGAACAATTCGAGGCAGTGTGGGGGCAAAGCTGAAATTGTGGGCCCAAACCCGCTGTTGCTGAGTTCATTCTCCCGAACACTACTTCTGACACAGCATATATTACTGACACCTTTTTTCTGTTTCTACCTAGTTGCAAGATAATGTTCAACTGTCAGCTGAAACATCAAAAAGGTTATAGAATACATGAGTTGGATGCAGCCCATGTTTGGTCTGGTCACTATCTTCTCTTTCACATTTATAGCAGTCTCACGTGAGACTATCAAAAATTGCCAAGGCTGACTATATTTCAAGTCATCCCAAGCGGGGTATTGGGTTAAGTTTTCAACCAGCAATAATCACGCCTCAGATGGACTTCATAGGCTATGATATCGCCTCTGCGAAAGAATAGCATATTACAGCTACTCAAACTGTTTCCAGTGTCTTGCACAGCTTCTCCTTTAACGGTAATATTGTGTTTTAACATTGCAATGTCTAGCAGTTCGCCCCCTACCTACCACTTTGGTGGATTCTTGATTGCATGTCATATTCATGGCAAGGTGGGGTACTTATTCAATAGATGTTACCTTTTTCCAGTAGTAAAAAAACAATATCGAGAGCAAAGCATGTTGGGTAATCTGCACCACTGGTTCAGCTGCAATGGGTCGCAAACCCAAAACCTTTTCAACTCAACCTTGCCACCGCTGCCTCTAGTGGAAGTGTATAACGTGGCTAAGGGTGCCTTACTTCTTGCAAGAATTAGAGGCAGTGTGGGGGCAATACTGGAATTGTGGACCAATACCCCCTGTTGCTGAACCTATTCTCCCCAAGACTACTTCTGACTATATTTCATGTCGTTCCAATGTCGAGTTTTGGGTTAAGTTGTCACCCAACAATAACCACTCCTCGGATGGACCTCATAGGCTATGATAATGCCACTGCGATAGAATTTCAGAATTCAGCTATTCAAACTGTTTGCAGTATCTCGCACAGCTTCTCCGCAAACTGTATTATTTGTTGTTACATTGGTATGTCTAGCAGTTCGGCCCCTACCGAACACTGGTGGATTCTCGATTACATGTAATTAATGGCAAGGCGGGGTACTTGTTCAATAGATGTTCCCTTTTTTCCTGGACAAAACCAATATCGAGAGCAAAGCACTTTGGGTAATCAGCACCACTGGCTCAGTTGCAATGGAGGTCGAACCCAAAACCTTTTCATGTAAATCTTGCCATAGCTGCCTCTAGAGGAGGCAAGACAAAGTGGGTAAAGTGGCTTTGGGTAACGTACTACTTGGAACAATTCGAGGCAGTGTGGGGGCAAAGCTGAAATTGTGGGCCCAAACCCGCTGTTGCTGAGTTCATTCTCCCGAACACTACTTCTGACACAGCATATATTACTGACACCTTTTTTCTGTTTCTACCTAGTTGCAAGATAATGTTCAACTGTCAGCTGAAACATCAAAAAGGTTATAGAATACATGAGTTGGATGCAGCCCATGTTTGGTCTGGTCACTATCTTCTCTTTCACATTTATAGCAGTCTCACGTGAGACTATCAAAAATTGCCAAGGCTGACTATATTTCAAGTCATCCCAAGCGGGGTATTGGGTTAAGTTTTCAACCAGCAATAATCACGCCTCAGATGGACTTCATAGGCTATGATATCGCCTCTGCGAAAGAATAGCATATTACAGCTACTCAAACTGTTTCCAGTGTCTTGCACAGCTTCTCCTTTAACGGTAATATTGTGTTTTAACATTGCAATGTCTAGCAGTTCGCCCCCTACCTACCACTTTGGTGGATTCTTGATTGCATGTCATATTCATGGCAAGGTGGGGTACTTATTCAATAGATGTTACCTTTTTCCAGTAGTAAAAAAACAATATCGAGAGCAAAGCATGTTGGGTAATCTGCACCACTGGTTCAGCTGCAATGGGTCGCAAACCCAAAACCTTTTCAACTCAACCTTGCCACCGCTGCCTCTAGTGGAAGTGTATAACGTGGCTAAGGGTGCCTTACTTCTTGCAAGAATTAGAGGCAGTGTGGGGGCAATACTGGAATTGTGGACCAATACCCCTGTTGCTGAACCTATTCTCCCCAAGACTACTTCTGACTATATTTCATGTCGTTCCAATGTCGAGTTTTGGGTTAAGTTGTCACCCAACAATAACCACTCCTCGGATGGACCTCATAGGCTATGATAATGCCACTGCGATAGAATTTCAGAATTCAGCTATTCAAACTGTTTGCAGTATCTCGCACAGCTTCTCCGCAAACTGTATTATTTGTTGTTACATTGGTATGTCTAGCAGTTCGGCCCCTACCGAACACTGGTGGATTCTCGATTACATGTAATTAATGGCAAGGCGGGGTACTTGTTCAATAGATGTTCCCTTTTTTCCTGGACAAAACCAATATCGAGAGCAAAGCACTTTGGGTAATCAGCACCACTGGCTCAGTTGCAATGGAGGTCGAACCCAAAACCTTTTCATGTAAATCTTGCCATAGCTGCCTCTAGAGGAGGCAAGACAAAGTGGGTAAAGTGGCTTTGGGTAACGTACTACTTGGAACAATTCGAGGCAGTGTGGGGGCAAAGCTGAAATTGTGGGCCCAAACCCGCTGTTGCTGAGTTCATTCTCCCGAACACTACTTCTGACACAGCATATATTACTGACACCTTTTTTCTGTTTCTACCTAGTTGCAAGATAATGTTCAACTGTCAGCTGAAACATCAAAAAGGTTATAGAATACATGAGTTGGATGCAGCCCATGTTTGGTCTGGTCACTATCTTCTCTTTCACATTTATAGCAGTCTCACGTGAGACTATCAAAAATTGCCAAGGCTGACTATATTTCAAGTCATCCCAAGCGGGGTATTGGGTTAAGTTTTCAACCAGCAATAATCACGCCTCAGATGGACTTCATAGGCTATGATATCGCCTCTGCGAAAGAATAGCATATTACAGCTACTCAAACTGTTTCCAGTGTCTTGCACAGCTTCTCCTTTAACGGTAATATTTTGTTTTAACATTGCAATGTCTAGCAGTTCCCCCCTACCTACCACTTTGGTGGATTCTTGATTGCATGTCATATTCATGGCAAGGTGGGGTACTTATTCAATAGATGTTACCTTTTTCCAGTAGTAAAAAAACAATATCGAGAGCAAAGCATGTTGGATAATCTGCACCACTGGTTCAGCTGCAATGGGTCGCAAACCCAAAACCTTTTCAACTCAACCTTGCCACCGCTGCCTCTAGTGGAAGTGTATAACGTGGCTAAGGGTGCCTTACTTCTTGCAAGAATTAGAGGCAGTGTGGGGGCAATACTGGAATTGTGGACCAATACCCCCTGTTGCTGAACCTATTCTCCCCAAGACTACTTCTGACTATATTTCATGTCGTTCCAATGTCGAGTTTTGGGTTAAGTTGTCACCCAACAATAACCACTCCTCGGATGGACCTCATAGGCTATGATAATGCCACTGCGATAGAATTTCAGAATTCAGCTATTCAAACTGTTTGCAGTATCTCGCACAGCTTCTCCGCAAACTGTATTATTTGTTGTTACATTGGTATGTCTAGCAGTTCGGCCCCTACCGAACACTGGTGGATTCTCGATTACATGTAATTAATGGCAAGGCGGGGTACTTGTTCAATAGATGTTCCCTTTTTTCCTGGACAAAACCAATATCGAGAGCAAAGCACTTTGGGTAATCAGCACCACTGGCTCAGTTGCAATGGAGGTCGAACCCAAAACCTTTTCATGTAAATCTTGCCATAGCTGCCTCTAGAGGAGGCAAGACAAAGTGGGTAAAGTGGCTTTGGGTAACGTACTACTTGGAACAATTCGAGGCAGTGTGGGGGCAAAGCTGAAATTGTGGGCCCAAACCCGCTGTTGCTGAGTTCATTCTCCCGAACACTACTTCTGACACAGCATATATTACTGACACCTTTTTTCTGTTTCTACCTAGTTGCAAGATAATGTTCAACTGTCAGCTGAAACATCAAAAAGGTTATAGAATACATGAGTTGGATGCAGCCCATGTTTGGTCTGGTCACTATCTTCTCTTTCACATTTATAGCAGTCTCACGTGAGACTATCAAAAATTGCCAAGGCTGACTATATTTCAAGTCATCCCAAGCGGGGTATTGGGTTAAGTTTTCAACCAGCAATAATCACGCCTCAGATGGACTTCATAGGCTATGATATCGCCTCTGCGAAAGAATAGCATATTACAGCTACTCAAACTGTTTCCAGTGTCTTGCACAGCTTCTCCTTTAACGGTAATATTGTGTTTTAACATTGCAATGTCTAGCAGTTCGCCCCCTACCTACCACTTTGGTGGATTCTTGATTGCATGACATATTCATGGCAAGGTGGGGTACTTATTCAATAGATGTTACCTTTTTCCAGTAGTAAAAAAACAATATCGAGAGCAAAGCATGTTGGATAATCTGCACCACTGGTTCAGCTGCAATGGGTCGCAAACCCAAAACCTTTTCAACTCAACCTTGCCACCGCTGCCTCTAGTGGAAGTGTATAACGTGGCTAAGGGTGCCTTACTTCTTGCAAGAATTAGAGGCAGTGTGGGGGCAATACTGGAATTGTGGACCAATACCCCCTGTTGCTGAACCTATTCTCCCCAAGACTACTTCTGACTATATTTCATGTCGTTCCAATGTCGAGTTTTGGGTTAAGTTGTCACCCAACAATAACCACTCCTCGGATGGACCTCATAGGCTATGATAATGCCACTGCGATAGAATTTCAGAATTCAGCTATTCAAACTGTTTGCAGTATCTCGCACAGCTTCTCCGCAAACTGTATTATTTGTTGTTACATTGGTATGTCTAGCAGTTCGGCCCCTACCGAACACTGGTGGATTCTCGATTACATGTAATTAATGGCAAGGCGGGGTACTTGTTCAATAGATGTTCCCTTTTTTCCTGGACAAAACCAATATCGAGAGCAAAGCACTTTGGGTAATCAGCACCACTGGCTCAGTTGCAATGGAGGTCGAACCCAAAACCTTTTCATGTAAATCTTGCCATAGCTGCCTCTAGAGGAGGCAAGACAAAGTGGGTAAAGTGGCTTTGGGTAACGTACTACTTGGAACAATTCGAGGCAGTGTGGGGGCAAAGCTGAAATTGTGGGCCCAAACCCGCTGTTGCTGAGTTCATTCTCCCGAACACTACTTCTGACACAGCATATATTACTGACACCTTTTTTCTGTTTCTACCTAGTTGCAAGATAATGTTCAACTGTCAGCTGAAACATCAAAAAGGTTATAGAATACATGAGTTGGATGCAGCCCATGTTTGGTCTGGTCACTATCTTCTCTTTCACATTTATAGCAGTCTCACGTGAGACTATCAAAAATTGCCAAGGCTGACTATATTTCAAGTCATCCCAAGCGGGGTATTGGGTTAAGTTTTCAACCAGCAATAATCACGCCTCAGATGGACTTCATAGGCTATGATATCGCCTCTGCGAAAGAATAGCATATTACAGCTACTCAAACTGTTTCCAGTGTCTTGCACAGCTTCTCCTTTAACGGTAATATTGTGTTTTAACATTGCAATGTCTAGCAGTTCGCCCCCTACCTACCACTTTGGTGGATTCTTGATTGCATGACATATTCATGGCAAGGTGGGGTACTTATTCAATAGATGTTACCTTTTTCCAGTAGTAAAAAAACAATATCGAGAGCAAAGCATGTTGGATAATCTGCACCACTGGTTCAGCTGCAATGGGTCGCAAACCCAAAACCTTTTCAACTCAACCTTGCCACCGCTGCCTCTAGTGGAAGTGTATAACGTGGCTAAGGGTGCCTTACTTCTTGCAAGAATTAGAGGCAGTGTGGGGGCAATACTGGAATTGTGGACCAATACCCCCTGTTGCTGAACCTATTCTCCCCAAGACTACTTCTGACTATATTTCATGTCGTTCCAATGTCGAGTTTTGGGTTAAGTTGTCACCCAACAATAACCACTCCTCGGATGGACCTCATAGGCTATGATAATGCCACTGCGATAGAATTTCAGAATTCAGCTATTCAAACTGTTTGCAGTATCTCGCACAGCTTCTCCGCAAACTGTATTATTTGTTGTTACATTGGTATGTCTAGCAGTTCGGCCCCTACCGAACACTGGTGGATTCTCGATTACATGTAATTAATGGCAAGGCGGGGTACTTGTTCAATAGATGTTCCCTTTTTTCCTGGACAAAACCA
Source organism: Oncorhynchus masou masou (assembly GCF_036934945.1). NCBI lineage: Eukaryota > Metazoa > Chordata > Actinopteri > Salmoniformes > Salmonidae > Oncorhynchus > Oncorhynchus masou. The sequence goes on along the minus strand of NC_088216.1, from coordinate 56,291,675 downwards.
ATATCGAGAGCAAAGCACTTTGGGTAATCAGCACCACTGGCTCAGTTGCAATGGAGGTCGAACCCAAAACCTTTTCATGTAAATCTTGCCATAGCTGCCTCTAGAGGAGGCAAGACAAAGTGGGTAAAGTGGCTTTGGGTAACGTACTACTTGGAACAATTCGAGGCAGTGTGGGGGCAAAGCTGAAATTGTGGGCCCAAACCCGCTGTTGCTGAGTTCATTCTCCCGAACACTACTTCTGACACAGCATATATTACTGACACCTTTTTTCTGTTTCTACCTAGTTGCAAGATAATGTTCAACTGTCAGCTGAAACATCAAAAAGGTTATAGAATACATGAGTTGGATGCAGCCCATGTTTGGTCTGGTCACTATCTTCTCTTTCACATTTATAGCAGTCTCACGTGAGACTATCAAAAATTGCCAAGGCTGACTATATTTCAAGTCATCCCAAGCGGGGTATTGGGTTAAGTTTTCAACCAGCAATAATCACGCCTCAGATGGACTTCATAGGCTATGATATCGCCTCTGCGAAAGAATAGCATATTACAGCTACTCAAACTGTTTCCAGTGTCTTGCACAGCTTCTCCTTTAACGGTAATATTGTGTTTTAACATTGCAATGTCTAGCAGTTCGCCCCCTACCTACCACTTTGGTGGATTCTTGATTGCATGACATATTCATGGCAAGGTGGGGTACTTATTCAATAGATGTTACCTTTTTCCAGTAGTAAAAAAACAATATCGAGAGCAAAGCATGTTGGATAATCTGCACCACTGGTTCAGCTGCAATGGGTCGCAAACCCAAAACCTTTTCAACTCAACCTTGCCACCGCTGCCTCTAGTGGAAGTGTATAACGTGGCTAAGGGTGCCTTACTTCTTGCAAGAATTAGAGGCAGTGTGGGGGCAATACTGGAATTGTGGACCAATACCCCCTGTTGCTGAACCTATTCTCCCCAAGACTACTTCTGACTATATTTCATGTCGTTCCAATGTCGAGTTTTGGGTTAAGTTGTCACCCAACAATAACCACTCCTCGGATGGACCTCATAGGCTATGATAATGCCACTGCGATAGAATTTCAGAATTCAGCTATTCAAACTGTTTGCAGTATCTCGCACAGCTTCTCCGCAAACTGTATTATTTGTTGTTACATTGGTATGTCTAGCAGTTCGGCCCCTACCGAACACTGGTGGATTCTCGATTACATGTAATTAATGGCAAGGCGGGGTACTTGTTCAATAGATGTTCCCTTTTTTCCTGGACAAAACCAATATCGAGAGCAAAGCACTTTGGGTAATCAGCACCACTGGCTCAGTTGCAATGGAGGTCGAACCCAAAACCTTTTCATGTAAATCTTGCCATAGCTGCCTCTAGAGGAGGCAAGACAAAGTGGGTAAAGTGGCTTTGGGTAACGTACTACTTGGAACAATTCGAGGCAGTGTGGGGGCAAAGCTGAAATTGTGGGCCCAAACCCGCTGTTGCTGAGTTCATTCTCCCGAACACTACTTCTGACACAGCATATATTACTGACACCTTTTTTCTGTTTCTACCTAGTTGCAAGATAATGTTCAACTGTCAGCTGAAACATCAAAAAGGTTATAGAATACATGAGTTGGATGCAGCCCATGTTTGGTCTGGTCACTATCTTCTCTTTCACATTTATAGCAGTCTCACGTGAGACTATCAAAAATTGCCAAGGCTGACTATATTTCAAGTCATCCCAAGCGGGGTATTGGGTTAAGTTTTCAACCAGCAATAATCACGCCTCAGATGGACTTCATAGGCTATGATATCGCCTCTGCGAAAGAATAGCATATTACAGCTACTCAAACTGTTTCCAGTGTCTTGCACAGCTTCTCCTTTAACGGTAATATTGTGTTTTAACATTGCAATGTCTAGCAGTTCGCCCCCTACCTACCACTTTGGTGGATTCTTGATTGCATGTCATATTCATGGCAAGGTGGGGTACTTATTCAATAGATGTTACCTTTTTCCAGTAGTAAAAAAACAATATCGAGAGCAAAGCATGTTGGGTAATCTGCACCACTGGTTCAGCTGCAATGGGTCGCAAACCCAAAACCTTTTCAACTCAACCTTGCCACCGCTGCCTCTAGTGGAAGTGTATAACGTGGCTAAGGGTGCCTTACTTCTTGCAAGAATTAGAGGCAGTGTGGGGGCAATACTGGAATTGTGGACCAATACCCCCTGTTGCTGAACCTATTCTCCCCAAGACTACTTCTGACTATATTTCATGTCGTTCCAATGTCGAGTTTTGGGTTAAGTTGTCACCCAACAATAACCACTCCTCGGATGGACCTCATAGGCTATGATAATGCCACTGCGATAGAATTTCAGAATTCAGCTATTCAAACTGTTTGCAGTATCTCGCACAGCTTCTCCGCAAACTGTATTATTTGTTGTTACATTGGTATGTCTAGCAGTTCGGCCCCTACCGAACACTGGTGGATTCTCGATTACATGTAATTAATGGCAAGGCGGGGTACTTGTTCAATAGATGTTCCCTTTTTTCCTGGACAAAACCAATATCGAGAGCAAAGCACTTTGGGTAATCAGCACCACTGGCTCAGTTGCAATGGAGGTCGAACCCAAAACCTTTTCATGTAAATCTTGCCATAGCTGCCTCTAGAGGAGGCAAGACAAAGTGGGTAAAGTGGCTTTGGGTAACGTACTACTTGGAACAATTCGAGGCAGTGTGGGGGCAAAGCTGAAATTGTGGGCCCAAACCCGCTGTTGCTGAGTTCATTCTCCCGAACACTACTTCTGACACAGCATATATTACTGACACCTTTTTTCTGTTTCTACCTAGTTGCAAGATAATGTTCAACTGTCAGCTGAAACATCAAAAAGGTTATAGAATACATGAGTTGGATGCAGCCCATGTTTGGTCTGGTCACTATCTTCTCTTTCACATTTATAGCAGTCTCACGTGAGACTATCAAAAATTGCCAAGGCTGACTATATTTCAAGTCATCCCAAGCGGGGTATTGGGTTAAGTTTTCAACCAGCAATAATCACGCCTCAGATGGACTTCATAGGCTATGATATCGCCTCTGCGAAAGAATAGCATATTACAGCTACTCAAACTGTTTCCAGTGTCTTGCACAGCTTCTCCTTTAACGGTAATATTGTGTTTTAACATTGCAATGTCTAGCAGTTCGCCCCCTACCTACCACTTTGGTGGATTCTTGATTGCATGTCATATTCATGGCAAGGTGGGGTACTTATTCAATAGATGTTACCTTTTTCCAGTAGTAAAAAAACAATATCGAGAGCAAAGCATGTTGGGTAATCTGCACCACTGGTTCAGCTGCAATGGGTCGCAAACCCAAAACCTTTTCAACTCAACCTTGCCACCGCTGCCTCTAGTGGAAGTGTATAACGTGGCTAAGGGTGCCTTACTTCTTGCAAGAATTAGAGGCAGTGTGGGGGCAATACTGGAATTGTGGACCAATACCCCCTGTTGCTGAACCTATTCTCCCCAAGACTACTTCTGACTATATTTCATGTCGTTCCAATGTCGAGTTTTGGGTTAAGTTGTCACCCAACAATAACCACTCCTCGGATGGACCTCATAGGCTATGATAATGCCACTGCGATAGAATTTCAGAATTCAGCTATTCAAACTGTTTGCAGTATCTCGCACAGCTTCTCCGCAAACTGTATTATTTGTTGTTACATTGGTATGTCTAGCAGTTCGGCCCCTACCGAACACTGGTGGATTCTCGATTACATGTAATTAATGGCAAGGCGGGGTACTTGTTCAATAGATGTTCCCTTTTTTCCTGGACAAAACCAATATCGAGAGCAAAGCACTTTGGGTAATCAGCACCACTGGCTCAGTTGCAATGGAGGTCGAACCCAAAACCTTTTCATGTAAATCTTGCCATAGCTGCCTCTAGAGGAGGCAAGACAAAGTGGGTAAAGTGGCTTTGGGTAACGTACTACTTGGAACAATTCGAGGCAGTGTGGGGGCAAAGCTGAAATTGTGGGCCCAAACCCGCTGTTGCTGAGTTCATTCTCCCGAACACTACTTCTGACACAGCATATATTACTGACACCTTTTTTCTGTTTCTACCTAGTTGCAAGATAATGTTCAACTGTCAGCTGAAACATCAAAAAGGTTATAGAATACATGAGTTGGATGCAGCCCATGTTTGGTCTGGTCACTATCTTCTCTTTCACATTTATAGCAGTCTCACGTGAGACTATCAAAAATTGCCAAGGCTGACTATATTTCAAGTCATCCCAAGCGGGGTATTGGGTTAAGTTTTCAACCAGCAATAATCACGCCTCAGATGGACTTCATAGGCTATGATATCGCCTCTGCGAAAGAATAGCATATTACAGCTACTCAAACTGTTTCCAGTGTCTTGCACAGCTTCTCCTTTAACGGTAATATTGTGTTTTAACATTGCAATGTCTAGCAGTTCGCCCCCTACCTACCACTTTGGTGGATTCTTGATTGCATGTCATATTCATGGCAAGGTGGGGTACTTATTCAATAGATGTTACCTTTTTCCAGTAGTAAAAAAACAATATCGAGAGCAAAGCATGTTGGGTAATCTGCACCACTGGTTCAGCTGCAATGGGTCGCAAACCCAAAACCTTTTCAACTCAACCTTGCCACCGCTGCCTCTAGTGGAAGTGTATAACGTGGCTAAGGGTGCCTTACTTCTTGCAAGAATTAGAGGCAGTGTGGGGGCAATACTGGAATTGTGGACCAATACCCCCTGTTGCTGAACCTATTCTCCCCAAGACTACTTCTGACTATATTTCATGTCGTTCCAATGTCGAGTTTTGGGTTAAGTTGTCACCCAACAATAACCACTCCTCGGATGGACCTCATAGGCTATGATAATGCCACTGCGATAGAATTTCAGAATTCAGCTATTCAAACTGTTTGCAGTATCTCGCACAGCTTCTCCGCAAACTGTATTATTTGTTGTTACATTGGTATGTCTAGCAGTTCGGCCCCTACCGAACACTGGTGGATTCTCGATTACATGTAATTAATGGCAAGGCGGGGTACTTGTTCAATAGATGTTCCCTTTTTCCTGGACAAAACCAATATCGAGAGCAAAGCACTTTGGGTAATCAGCACCACTGGCTCAGTTGCAATGGAGGTCGAACCCAAAACCTTTTCATGTAAATCTTGCCATAGCTGCCTCTAGAGGAGGCAAGACAAAGTGGGTAAAGTGGCTTTGGGTAACGTACTACTTGGAACAATTCGAGGCAGTGTGGGGGCAAAGCTGAAATTGTGGGCCCAAACCCGCTGTTGCTGAGTTCATTCTCCCGAACACTACTTCTGACACAGCATATATTACTGACACCTTTTTTCTGTTTCTACCTAGTTGCAAGATAATGTTCAACTGTCAGCTGAAACATCAAAAAGGTTATAGAATACATGAGTTGGATGCAGCCCATGTTTGGTCTGGTCACTATCTTCTCTTTCACATTTATAGCAGTCTCACGTGAGACTATCAAAAATTGCCAAGGCTGACTATATTTCAAGTCATCCCAAGCGGGGTATTGGGTTAAGTTTTCAACCAGCAATAATCACGCCTCAGATGGACTTCATAGGCTATGATATCGCCTCTGCGAAAGAATAGCATATTACAGCTACTCAAACTGTTTCCAGTGTCTTGCACAGCTTCTCCTTTAACGGTAATATTGTGTTTTAACATTGCAATGTCTAGCAGTTCGCCCCCTACCTACCACTTTGGTGGATTCTTGATTGCATGTCATATTCATGGCAAGGTGGGGTACTTATTCAATAGATGTTACCTTTTTCCAGTAGTAAAAAAACAATATCGAGAGCAAAGCATGTTGGGTAATCTGCACCACTGGTTCAGCTGCAATGGGTCGCAAACCCAAAACCTTTTCAACTCAACCTTGCCACCGCTGCCTCTAGTGGAAGTGTATAACGTGGCTAAGGGTGCCTTACTTCTTGCAAGAATTAGAGGCAGTGTGGGGGCAATACTGGAATTGTGGACCAATACCCCCTGTTGCTGAACCTATTCTCCCCAAGACTACTTCTGACTATATTTCATGTCGTTCCAATGTCGAGTTTTGGGTTAAGTTGTCACCCAACAATAACCACTCCTCGGATGGACCTCATAGGCTATGATAATGCCACTGCGATAGAATTTCAGAATTCAGCTATTCAAACTGTTTGCAGTATCTCGCACAGCTTCTCCGCAAACTGTATTATTTGTTGTTACATTGGTATGTCTAGCAGTTCGGCCCCTACCGAACACTGGTGGATTCTCGATTACATGTAATTAATGGCAAGGCGGGGTACTTGTTCAATAGATGTTCCCTTTTTTCCTGGACAAAACCAATATCGAGAGCAAAGCACTTTGGGTAATCAGCACCACTGGCTCAGTTGCAATGGAGGTCGAACCCAAAACCTTTTCATGTAAATCTTGCCATAGCTGCCTCTAGAGGAGGCAAGACAAAGTGGGTAAAGTGGCTTTGGGTAACGTACTACTTGGAACAATTCGAGGCAGTGTGGGGGCAAAGCTGAAATTGTGGGCCCAAACCCGCTGTTGCTGAGTTCATTCTCCCGAACACTACTTCTGACACAGCATATATTACTGACACCTTTTTTCTGTTTCTACCTAGTTGCAAGATAATGTTCAACTGTCAGCTGAAACATCAAAAAGGTTATAGAATACATGAGTTGGATGCAGCCCATGTTTGGTCTGGTCACTATCTTCTCTTTCACATTTATAGCAGTCTCACGTGAGACTATCAAAAATTGCCAAGGCTGACTATATTTCAAGTCATCCCAAGCGGGGTATTGGGTTAAGTTTTCAACCAGCAATAATCACGCCTCAGATGGACTTCATAGGCTATGATATCGCCTCTGCGAAAGAATAGCATATTACAGCTACTCAAACTGTTTCCAGTGTCTTGCACAGCTTCTCCTTTAACGGTAATATTGTGTTTTAACATTGCAATGTCTAGCAGTTCGCCCCCTACCTACCACTTTGGTGGATTCTTGATTGCATGTCATATTCATGGCAAGGTGGGGTACTTATTCAATAGATGTTACCTTTTTCCAGTAGTAAAAAAACAATATCGAGAGCAAAGCATGTTGGGTAATCTGCACCACTGGTTCAGCTGCAATGGGTCGCAAACCCAAAACCTTTTCAACTCAACCTTGCCACCGCTGCCTCTAGTGGAAGTGTATAACGTGGCTAAGGGTGCCTTACTTCTTGCAAGAATTAGAGGCAGTGTGGGGGCAATACTGGAATTGTGGACCAATACCCCTGTTGCTGAACCTATTCTCCCCAAGACTACTTCTGACTATATTTCATGTCGTTCCAATGTCGAGTTTTGGGTTAAGTTGTCACCCAACAATAACCACTCCTCGGATGGACCTCATAGGCTATGATAATGCCACTGCGATAGAATTTCAGAATTCAGCTATTCAAACTGTTTGCAGTATCTCGCACAGCTTCTCCGCAAACTGTATTATTTGTTGTTACATTGGTATGTCTAGCAGTTCGGCCCCTACCGAACACTGGTGGATTCTCGATTACATGTAATTAATGGCAAGGCGGGGTACTTGTTCAATAGATGTTCCCTTTTTTCCTGGACAAAACCAATATCGAGAGCAAAGCACTTTGGGTAATCAGCACCACTGGCTCAGTTGCAATGGAGGTCGAACCCAAAACCTTTTCATGTAAATCTTGCCATAGCTGCCTCTAGAGGAGGCAAGACAAAGTGGGTAAAGTGGCTTTGGGTAACGTACTACTTGGAACAATTCGAGGCAGTGTGGGGGCAAAGCTGAAATTGTGGGCCCAAACCCGCTGTTGCTGAGTTCATTCTCCCGAACACTACTTCTGACACAGCATATATTACTGACACCTTTTTTCTGTTTCTACCTAGTTGCAAGATAATGTTCAACTGTCAGCTGAAACATCAAAAAGGTTATAGAATACATGAGTTGGATGCAGCCCATGTTTGGTCTGGTCACTATCTTCTCTTTCACATTTATAGCAGTCTCACGTGAGACTATCAAAAATTGCCAAGGCTGACTATATTTCAAGTCATCCCAAGCGGGGTATTGGGTTAAGTTTTCAACCAGCAATAATCACGCCTCAGATGGACTTCATAGGCTATGATATCGCCTCTGCGAAAGAATAGCATATTACAGCTACTCAAACTGTTTCCAGTGTCTTGCACAGCTTCTCCTTTAACGGTAATATTGTGTTTTAACATTGCAATGTCTAGCAGTTCGCCCCCTACCTACCACTTTGGTGGATTCTTGATTGCATGTCATATTCATGGCAAGGTGGGGTACTTATTCAATAGATGTTACCTTTTTCCAGTAGTAAAAAAACAATATCGAGAGCAAAGCATGTTGGGTAATCTGCACCACTGGTTCAGCTGCAATGGGTCGCAAACCCAAAACCTTTTCAACTCAACCTTGCCACCGCTGCCTCTAGTGGAAGTGTATAACGTGGCTAAGGGTGCCTTACTTCTTGCAAGAATTAGAGGCAGTGTGGGGGCAATACTGGAATTGTGGACCAATACCCCCTGTTGCTGAACCTATTCTCCCCAAGACTACTTCTGACTATATTTCATGTCGTTCCAATGTCGAGTTTTGGGTTAAGTTGTCACCCAACAATAACCACTCCTCGGATGGACCTCATAGGCTATGATAATGCCACTGCGATAGAATTTCAGAATTCAGCTATTCAAACTGTTTGCAGTATCTCGCACAGCTTCTCCGCAAACTGTATTATTTGTTGTTACATTGGTATGTCTAGCAGTTCGGCCCCTACCGAACACTGGTGGATTCTCGATTACATGTAATTAATGGCAAGGCGGGGTACTTGTTCAATAGATGTTCCCTTTTTCCTGGACAAAACCAATATCGAGAGCAAAGCACTTTGGGTAATCAGCACCACTGGCTCAGTTGCAATGGAGGTCGAACCCAAAACCTTTTCATGTAAATCTTGCCATAGCTGCCTCTAGAGGAGGCAAGACAAAGTGGGTAAAGTGGCTTTGGGTAACGTACTACTTGGAACAATTCGAGGCAGTGTGGGGGCAAAGCTGAAATTGTGGGCCCAAACCCGCTGTTGCTGAGTTCATTCTCCCGAACACTACTTCTGACACAGCATATATTACTGACACCTTTTTTCTGTTTCTACCTAGTTGCAAGATAATGTTCAACTGTCAGCTGAAACATCAAAAAGGTTATAGAATACATGAGTTGGATGCAGCCCATGTTTGGTCTGGTCACTATCTTCTCTTTCACATTTATAGCAGTCTCACGTGAGACTATCAAAAATTGCCAAGGCTGACTATATTTCAAGTCATCCCAAGCGGGGTATTGGGTTAAGTTTTCAACCAGCAATAATCACGCCTCAGATGGACTTCATAGGCTATGATATCGCCTCTGCGAAAGAATAGCATATTACAGCTACTCAAACTGTTTCCAGTGTCTTGCACAGCTTCTCCTTTAACGGTAATATTGTGTTTTAACATTGCAATGTCTAGCAGTTCGCCCCCTACCTACCACTTTGGTGGATTCTTGATTGCATGTCATATTCATGGCAAGGTGGGGTACTTATTCAATAGATGTTACCTTTTTCCAGTAGTAAAAAAACAATATCGAGAGCAAAGCATGTTGGGTAATCTGCACCACTGGTTCAGCTGCAATGGGTCGCAAACCCAAAACCTTTTCAACTCAACCTTGCCACCGCTGCCTCTAGTGGAAGTGTATAACGTGGCTAAGGGTGCCTTACTTCTTGCAAGAATTAGAGGCAGTGTGGGGGCAATACTGGAATTGTGGACCAATACCCCCTGTTGCTGAACCTATTCTCCCCAAGACTACTTCTGACTATATTTCATGTCGTTCCAATGTCGAGTTTTGGGTTAAGTTGTCACCCAACAATAACCACTCCTCGGATGGACCTCATAGGCTATGATAATGCCACTGCGATAGAATTTCAGAATTCAGCTATTCAAACTGTTTGCAGTATCTCGCACAGCTTCTCCGCAAACTGTATTATTTGTTGTTACATTGGTATGTCTAGCAGTTCGGCCCCTACCGAACACTGGTGGATTCTCGATTACATGTAATTAATGGCAAGGCGGGGTACTTGTTCAATAGATGTTCCCTTTTTTCCTGGACAAAACCAATATCGAGAGCAAAGCACTTTGGGTAATCAGCACCACTGGCTCAGTTGCAATGGAGGTCGAACCCAAAACCTTTTCATGTAAATCTTGCCATAGCTGCCTCTAGAGGAGGCAAGACAAAGTGGGTAAAGTGGCTTTGGGTAACGTACTACTTGGAACAATTCGAGGCAGTGTGGGGGCAAAGCTGAAATTGTGGGCCCAAACCCGCTGTTGCTGAGTTCATTCTCCCGAACACTACTTCTGACACAGCATATATTACTGACACCTTTTTTCTGTTTCTACCTAGTTGCAAGATAATGTTCAACTGTCAGCTGAAACATCAAAAAGGTTATAGAATACATGAGTTGGATGCAGCCCATGTTTGGTCTGGTCACTATCTTCTCTTTCACATTTATAGCAGTCTCACGTGAGACTATCAAAAATTGCCAAGGCTGACTATATTTCAAGTCATCCCAAGCGGGGTATTGGGTTAAGTTTTCAACCAGCAATAATCACGCCTCAGATGGACTTCATAGGCTATGATATCGCCTCTGCGAAAGAATAGCATATTACAGCTACTCAAACTGTTTCCAGTGTCTTGCACAGCTTCTCCTTTAACGGTAATATTGTGTTTTAACATTGCAATGTCTAGCAGTTCGCCCCCTACCTACCACTTTGGTGGATTCTTGATTGCATGTCATATTCATGGCAAGGTGGGGTACTTATTCAATAGATGTTACCTTTTTCCAGTAGTAAAAAAACAATATCGAGAGCAAAGCATGTTGGGTAATCTGCACCACTGGTTCAGCTGCAATGGGTCGCAAACCCAAAACCTTTTCAACTCAACCTTGCCACCGCTGCCTCTAGTGGAAGTGTATAACGTGGCTAAGGGTGCCTTACTTCTTGCAAGAATTAGAGGCAGTGTGGGGGCAATACTGGAATTGTGGACCAATACCCCCTGTTGCTGAACCTATTCTCCCCAAGACTACTTCTGACTATATTTCATGTCGTTCCAATGTCGAGTTTTGGGTTAAGTTGTCACCCAACAATAACCACTCCTCGGATGGACCTCATAGGCTATGATAATGCCACTGCGATAGAATTTCAGAATTCAGCTATTCAAACTGTTTGCAGTATCTCGCACAGCTTCTCCGCAAACTGTATTATTTGTTGTTACATTGGTATGTCTAGCAGTTCGGCCCCTACCGAACACTGGTGGATTCTCGATTACATGTAATTAATGGCAAGGCGGGGTACTTGTTCAATAGATGTTCCCTTTTTTCCTGGACAAAACCAATATCGAGAGCAAAGCACTTTGGGTAATCAGCACCACTGGCTCAGTTGCAATGGAGGTCGAACCCAAAACCTTTTCATGTAAATCTTGCCATAGCTGCCTCTAGAGGAGGCAAGACAAAGTGGGTAAAGTGGCTTTGGGTAACGTACTACTTGGAACAATTCGAGGCAGTGTGGGGGCAAAGCTGAAATTGTGGGCCCAAACCCGCTGTTGCTGAGTTCATTCTCCCGAACACTACTTCTGACACAGCATATATTACTGACACCTTTTTTCTGTTTCTACCTAGTTGCAAGATAATGTTCAACTGTCAGCTGAAACATCAAAAAGGTTATAGAATACATGAGTTGGATGCAGCCCATGTTTGGTCTGGTCACTATCTTCTCTTTCACATTTATAGCAGTCTCACGTGAGACTATCAAAAATTGCCAAGGCTGACTATATTTCAAGTCATCCCAAGCGGGGTATTGGGTTAAGTTTTCAACCAGCAATAATCACGCCTCAGATGGACTTCATAGGCTATGATATCGCCTCTGCGAAAGAATAGCATATTACAGCTACTCAAACTGTTTCCAGTGTCTTGCACAGCTTCTCCTTTAACGGTAATATTGTGTTTTAACATTGCAATGTCTAGCAGTTCGCCCCCTACCTACCACTTTGGTGGATTCTTGATTGCATGTCATATTCATGGCAAGGTGGGGTACTTATTCAATAGATGTTACCTTTTTCCAGTAGTAAAAAAACAATATCGAGAGCAAAGCATGTTGGGTAATCTGCACCACTGGTTCAGCTGCAATGGGTCGCAAACCCAAAACCTTTTCAACTCAACCTTGCCACCGCTGCCTCTAGTGGAAGTGTATAACGTGGCTAAGGGTGCCTTACTTCTTGCAAGAATTAGAGGCAGTGTGGGGGCAATACTGGAATTGTGGACCAATACCCCCTGTTGCTGAACCTATTCTCCCCAAGACTACTTCTGACTATATTTCATGTCGTTCCAATGTCGAGTTTTGGGTTAAGTTGTCACCCAACAATAACCACTCCTCGGATGGACCTCATAGGCTATGATAATGCCACTGCGATAGAATTTCAGAATTCAGCTATTCAAACTGTTTGCAGTATCTCGCACAGCTTCTCCGCAAACTGTATTATTTGTTGTTACATTGGTATGTCTAGCAGTTCGGCCCCTACCGAACACTGGTGGATTCTCGATTACATGTAATTAATGGCAAGGCGGGGTACTTGTTCAATAGATGTTCCCTTTTTTCCTGGACAAAACCAATATCGAGAGCAAAGCACTTTGGGTAATCAGCACCACTGGCTCAGTTGCAATGGAGGTCGAACCCAAAACCTTTTCATGTAAATCTTGCCATAGCTGCCTCTAGAGGAGGCAAGACAAAGTGGGTAAAGTGGCTTTGGGTAACGTACTACTTGGAACAATTCGAGGCAGTGTGGGGGCAAAGCTGAAATTGTGGGCCCAAACCCGCTGTTGCTGAGTTCATTCTCCCGAACACTACTTCTGACACAGCATATATTACTGACACCTTTTTTCTGTTTCTACCTAGTTGCAAGATAATGTTCAACTGTCAGCTGAAACATCAAAAAGGTTATAGAATACATGAGTTGGATGCAGCCCATGTTTGGTCTGGTCACTATCTTCTCTTTCACATTTATAGCAGTCTCACGTGAGACTATCAAAAATTGCCAAGGCTGACTATATTTCAAGTCATCCCAAGCGGGGTATTGGGTTAAGTTTTCAACCAGCAATAATCACGCCTCAGATGGACTTCATAGGCTATGATATCGCCTCTGCGAAAGAATAGCATATTACAGCTACTCAAACTGTTTCCAGTGTCTTGCACAGCTTCTCCTTTAACGGTAATATTGTGTTTTAACATTGCAATGTCTAGCAGTTCGCCCCCTACCTACCACTTTGGTGGATTCTTGATTGCATGTCATATTCATGGCAAGGTGGGGTACTTATTCAATAGATGTTACCTTTTTCCAGTAGTAAAAAAACAATATCGAGAGCAAAGCATGTTGGGTAATCTGCACCACTGGTTCAGCTGCAATGGGTCGCAAACCCAAAACCTTTTCAACTCAACCTTGCCACCGCTGCCTCTAGTGGAAGTGTATAACGTGGCTAAGGGTGCCTTACTTCTTGCAAGAATTAGAGGCAGTGTGGGGGCAATACTGGAATTGTGGACCAATACCCCCTGTTGCTGAACCTATTCTCCCCAAGACTACTTCTGACTATATTTCATGTCGTTCCAATGTCGAGTTTTGGGTTAAGTTGTCACCCAACAATAACCACTCCTCGGATGGACCTCATAGGCTATGATAATGCCACTGCGATAGAATTTCAGAATTCAGCTATTCAAACTGTTTGCAGTATCTCGCACAGCTTCTCCGCAAACTGTATTATTTGTTGTTACATTGGTATGTCTAGCAGTTCGGCCCCTACCGAACACTGGTGGATTCTCGATTACATGTAATTAATGGCAAGGCGGGGTACTTGTTCAATAGATGTTCCCTTTTTTCCTGGACAAAACCAATATCGAGAGCAAAGCACTTTGGGTAATCAGCACCACTGGCTCAGTTGCAATGGAGGTCGAACCCAAAACCTTTTCATGTAAATCTTGCCATAGCTGCCTCTAGAGGAGGCAAGACAAAGTGGGTAAAGTGGCTTTGGGTAACGTACTACTTGGAACAATTCGAGGCAGTGTGGGGGCAAAGCTGAAATTGTGGGCCCAAACCCGCTGTTGCTGAGTTCATTCTCCCGAACACTACTTCTGACACAGCATATATTACTGACACCTTTTTTCTGTTTCTACCTAGTTGCAAGATAATGTTCAACTGTCAGCTGAAACATCAAAAAGGTTATAGAATACATGAGTTGGATGCAGCCCATGTTTGGTCTGGTCACTATCTTCTCTTTCACATTTATAGCAGTCTCACGTGAGACTATCAAAAATTGCCAAGGCTGACTATATTTCAAGTCATCCCAAGCGGGGTATTGGGTTAAGTTTTCAACCAGCAATAATCACGCCTCAGATGGACTTCATAGGCTATGATATCGCCTCTGCGAAAGAATAGCATATTACAGCTACTCAAACTGTTTCCAGTGTCTTGCACAGCTTCTCCTTTAACGGTAATATTGTGTTTTAACATTGCAATGTCTAGCAGTTCGCCCCCTACCTACCACTTTGGTGGATTCTTGATTGCATGTCATATTCATGGCAAGGTGGGGTACTTATTCAATAGATGTTACCTTTTTCCAGTAGTAAAAAAACAATATCGAGAGCAAAGCATGTTGGGTAATCTGCACCACTGGTTCAGCTGCAATGGGTCGCAAACCCAAAACCTTTTCAACTCAACCTTGCCACCGCTGCCTCTAGTGGAAGTGTATAACGTGGCTAAGGGTGCCTTACTTCTTGCAAGAATTAGAGGCAGTGTGGGGGCAATACTGGAATTGTGGACCAATACCCCCTGTTGCTGAACCTATTCTCCCCAAGACTACTTCTGACTATATTTCATGTCGTTCCAATGTCGAGTTTTGGGTTAAGTTGTCACCCAACAATAACCACTCCTCGGATGGACCTCATAGGCTATG
The DNA here is from genome assembly GCF_036934945.1 of Oncorhynchus masou masou. Lineage (NCBI taxonomy): Eukaryota > Metazoa > Chordata > Actinopteri > Salmoniformes > Salmonidae > Oncorhynchus > Oncorhynchus masou. The sequence continues at coordinate 56,276,616 of NC_088216.1, read as the reverse complement.
ATAATGCCACTGCGATAGAATTTCAGAATTCAGCTATTCAAACTGTTTGCAGTATCTCGCACAGCTTCTCCGCAAACTGTATTATTTGTTGTTACATTGGTATGTCTAGCAGTTCGGCCCCTACCGAACACTGGTGGATTCTCGATTACATGTAATTAATGGCAAGGCGGGGTACTTGTTCAATAGATGTTCCCTTTTTTCCTGGACAAAACCAATATCGAGAGCAAAGCACTTTGGGTAATCAGCACCACTGGCTCAGTTGCAATGGAGGTCGAACCCAAAACCTTTTCATGTAAATCTTGCCATAGCTGCCTCTAGAGGAGGCAAGACAAAGTGGGTAAAGTGGCTTTGGGTAACGTACTACTTGGAACAATTCGAGGCAGTGTGGGGGCAAAGCTGAAATTGTGGGCCCAAACCCGCTGTTGCTGAGTTCATTCTCCCGAACACTACTTCTGACACAGCATATATTACTGACACCTTTTTTCTGTTTCTACCTAGTTGCAAGATAATGTTCAACTGTCAGCTGAAACATCAAAAAGGTTATAGAATACATGAGTTGGATGCAGCCCATGTTTGGTCTGGTCACTATCTTCTCTTTCACATTTATAGCAGTCTCACGTGAGACTATCAAAAATTGCCAAGGCTGACTATATTTCAAGTCATCCCAAGCGGGGTATTGGGTTAAGTTTTCAACCAGCAATAATCACGCCTCAGATGGACTTCATAGGCTATGATATCGCCTCTGCGAAAGAATAGCATATTACAGCTACTCAAACTGTTTCCAGTGTCTTGCACAGCTTCTCCTTTAACGGTAATATTGTGTTTTAACATTGCAATGTCTAGCAGTTCGCCCCCTACCTACCACTTTGGTGGATTCTTGATTGCATGTCATATTCATGGCAAGGTGGGGTACTTATTCAATAGATGTTACCTTTTTCCAGTAGTAAAAAAACAATATCGAGAGCAAAGCATGTTGGGTAATCTGCACCACTGGTTCAGCTGCAATGGGTCGCAAACCCAAAACCTTTTCAACTCAACCTTGCCACCGCTGCCTCTAGTGGAAGTGTATAACGTGGCTAAGGGTGCCTTACTTCTTGCAAGAATTAGAGGCAGTGTGGGGGCAATACTGGAATTGTGGACCAATACCCCCTGTTGCTGAACCTATTCTCCCCAAGACTACTTCTGACTATATTTCATGTCGTTCCAATGTCGAGTTTTGGGTTAAGTTGTCACCCAACAATAACCACTCCTCGGATGGACCTCATAGGCTATGATAATGCCACTGCGATAGAATTTCAGAATTCAGCTATTCAAACTGTTTGCAGTATCTCGCACAGCTTCTCCGCAAACTGTATTATTTGTTGTTACATTGGTATGTCTAGCAGTTCGGCCCCTACCGAACACTGGTGGATTCTCGATTACATGTAATTAATGGCAAGGCGGGGTACTTGTTCAATAGATGTTCCCTTTTTTCCTGGACAAAACCAATATCGAGAGCAAAGCACTTTGGGTAATCAGCACCACTGGCTCAGTTGCAATGGAGGTCGAACCCAAAACCTTTTCATGTAAATCTTGCCATAGCTGCCTCTAGAGGAGGCAAGACAAAGTGGGTAAAGTGGCTTTGGGTAACGTACTACTTGGAACAATTCGAGGCAGTGTGGGGGCAAAGCTGAAATTGTGGGCCCAAACCCGCTGTTGCTGAGTTCATTCTCCCGAACACTACTTCTGACACAGCATATATTACTGACACCTTTTTTCTGTTTCTACCTAGTTGCAAGATAATGTTCAACTGTCAGCTGAAACATCAAAAAGGTTATAGAATACATGAGTTGGATGCAGCCCATGTTTGGTCTGGTCACTATCTTCTCTTTCACATTTATAGCAGTCTCACGTGAGACTATCAAAAATTGCCAAGGCTGACTATATTTCAAGTCATCCCAAGCGGGGTATTGGGTTAAGTTTTCAACCAGCAATAATCACGCCTCAGATGGACTTCATAGGCTATGATATCGCCTCTGCGAAAGAATAGCATATTACAGCTACTCAAACTGTTTCCAGTGTCTTGCACAGCTTCTCCTTTAACGGTAATATTGTGTTTTAACATTGCAATGTCTAGCAGTTCGCCCCCTACCTACCACTTTGGTGGATTCTTGATTGCATGTCATATTCATGGCAAGGTGGGGTACTTATTCAATAGATGTTACCTTTTTCCAGTAGTAAAAAAACAATATCGAGAGCAAAGCATGTTGGGTAATCTGCACCACTGGTTCAGCTGCAATGGGTCGCAAACCCAAAACCTTTTCAACTCAACCTTGCCACCGCTGCCTCTAGTGGAAGTGTATAACGTGGCTAAGGGTGCCTTACTTCTTGCAAGAATTAGAGGCAGTGTGGGGGCAATACTGGAATTGTGGACCAATACCCCCTGTTGCTGAACCTATTCTCCCCAAGACTACTTCTGACTATATTTCATGTCGTTCCAATGTCGAGTTTTGGGTTAAGTTGTCACCCAACAATAACCACTCCTCGGATGGACCTCATAGGCTATGATAATGCCACTGCGATAGAATTTCAGAATTCAGCTATTCAAACTGTTTGCAGTATCTCGCACAGCTTCTCCGCAAACTGTATTATTTGTTGTTACATTGGTATGTCTAGCAGTTCGGCCCCTACCGAACACTGGTGGATTCTCGATTACATGTAATTAATGGCAAGGCGGGGTACTTGTTCAATAGATGTTCCCTTTTTTCCTGGACAAAACCAATATCGAGAGCAAAGCACTTTGGGTAATCAGCACCACTGGCTCAGCTGCAATGGGGGTCGAACCCAAAACCTTTTCATACATTAAGGGAACATTTCGACATTTTCCGTATGGTTAGTGAGAAAGTCCATATTGCAAATGTACCGTCCCTTACTAGACGTCCCGAAAACATGTTTAAAATTCGGGGACGGCGTCGGGCCGAGCGGCAGGGCCAGACCTACCGGGAAGTCATCAAATGAACTTTGTCGGACATTCTGTTTTCGTTTTATTAAATAATCAAATTTTGGTCATTTTTCCGCTATGCCGGAAAATCCCACAAGAGGGCATAAGCAATCATATTGCAATTTGACAAAACATCACCAATCACGACGGGCCATATCTCGAAAACTGAAAATATTTCGAAGCCGAAACTTGGTGAGCATAGGTTTGGCATAATGGGCAGTTGGCCCCGAACAAGATGGCGTCTAGGCCTCAACGGTTTTTGAGTTATGGCCATCTTTCTGGGATTAAAGGTCCAAAATGAAAATAGAGAAATGATTTTTTCACTTCACGTCAAAGTCAAGGAGCCTCCGGTGTCAATAAAAAAATCAGCCATTTATCTATCGTCATTTAAGAGAAATCGTACGATGACAGATTTGTGATGTTCAAATATAGGTGTTTTTTTTCTTCAACAGTTACAGATCCAGTTGCAGGGTGTTCATACAAATATTTTTAAAGTGTGCTGCGGAGCTCTGCGAGATTTCTGTGATTTTCTATGATTTCCTGAAATAACACACACTCACTAAACCCTCCGTAAATAACTCAGTTCTTAACGTAAAGACTTAAAACTCAGGATTCTGTAAAGGCATACCCCAATGAGGATATGAGTTTATTTATAGCTTCCTGTGCCAACAGGAAGTGCCTTAAATGGTGTCATAGTGGCTGTATCCAAGGGTTAAAAAGGTCAGATCTTTTCAAAACTTCATATGTGTGATTAGGCAACCCTGTTGAACTGTAAAATCAGTCATTTCTCCCAACAGATGTCAAAGAAAAGCTCTCACACACACACACAGCAAGGATGGCGTGACAAAGCGCGGTGTTTAAAGACACAGAGAGCAGGCAATGGCATAAACATAATCCCAAGGCCGTGCCGAGTTCAACGAGATATCCCGCTTGACCGTAGCTCGCTCGGTCTAAGCGCAGCGACCATGAGAAAAGTAGGCCCAATATGAAGCCTGCACCAGAACGTCATTTGATTTTGGGTGACAGCGGCGGAACCGTTAGGTTTAGAAGGACAATTCAAACACAGGACTGTTCCTAAGGTCCTCCCGATCTGTGCAAGCCTAACCTTGACCGTGTGACATTAACCCTTCAAGGTTAAAAGAAGGTGTTTACATAAAAACAGTTTGCATTGACTTCTCTCCCCATAGGAATACATTGCCTGCTCCACTAAATTCAACCTGGAGCCTATATGGGTTATGAATGCCGTATGAACCTGTCTTCGGTACCAGTCCATCAGGCCACTATAAGGTCTACCTGTGTCGATTCTAGGCTTCCTGGGCCAACCGGAAGTGCTTAAAATCACCCTAAAAGTGTATATCCATACCCTGCCTACAATTTGATGGACATAGTGCATTGAACCCTGTGTAAATCAGTCAATTCTTAACGTAAAGACTTAAAACTCAGGATTCTGTAAAAGCATAGCCCAATGAGGATATGTGTTGACTTATAGCTATCTGTGTCAACCTGAAGTGCCATAATTGGTGTCTCAGGGGCTGTTTGGAAGGGTTAAAAAAATCAGATCTGTCCAAAACTTCATATGTGTGATTAGGCAACCCCCATGAACTGTAAATCAGTCATTTTTCCCATAAAAATTCAAAGGAAAACTAAATCACACAGATACACAACTTGGATGGAGGGACGTATTGGGGTGGGTAGAGACTGACACTGCCTCCAATAGTTAGCTTTGTTCGAGCTAAAAAGAACCGTCAGACCTAGAGTTCCGAAACTTTAGAATCCTGTTCTAGACCTCAGGTCGATAGTGCGTGGTGAGTTACGGCGCTCTAGAAGGTTCTCGGACCGAGAAACAGCGTCGAACATTTGCAATGACTTCAATTAATTTTGACCATTACAAAAATGGCGACATTTAGAAATGTCCCAGAGTCACAAGACTAGGTGCATTGTGACCGTCTCGGCCCATAGAGACAGAACCCAACGTCTCTGTCCGATAGCTCATTCAAGGACCCCGTAGCAAGTAATTGAAAAAGTGGATTTTCAGCACCAATTAGGGTTTTACTCGGACACCAAATGACCTATCGAGCCGAAACTTGGGATTCGGGGTCGCCTCAGCTAGGCCTACACATAACACAAGAAATGGACCCGCAGCTAGAACGTAACTACTTGTTTTATGGTTTTTTTATGGTTTGAACCGAAGGCGTTGTGAATTTTGGGCCAGCTCTGAAGTATGTGATACTTGGCTCCTAAACGTGTTGGGAAAAGTGGGTTTGGTGTCAGTTTGTATCAGTTTGGTGCCAGAATGATATCAAATTGACTGATGGACGGTTAATTGCAGGTGACTCTTGTCCATTTGCAATATGTTTAAGCGGTGAGGTACCATCACCAAAAGCAACATTCTGAAATCAACCCTAACGAGCGACGGAGAGGTACCAGTATCTCTACCCAGCCATCCCGAGTTCATCGGGACAGTCAATTTGGCATTCCTGCACGATTTTTATAGCATGACAAATTGGTGATGGTGAATGCCCAGTTAACCATATTGCAAATGCACAGTGACTTTGCAAGAGTGAGGTACCATCACCAAAATGACATTCTGAAATCAACCCTAACGAGCGATGGAGAGGTACCAGAATCACTGCCCAGCCATCCCGAGTTCATCAGGCCAGTCAATTTGGCATTCCTGCATGATTTTCAGTGACTTTGCAAAAGTGAGAAAACATTTGCAATATGTTTTAACAGTGAGGTACCATCACCAAAAGCGACATTCTGAAATCAACCCAAACGAGCGATGGAGAGGTACCAGAACCACTGCCCAGCCATCCCGAGTTAATCGGGCCAGTCAATTTGGCATTCCTGCATGATTTTTATACCATGACAAATTGGTGATGGTGAATGCCCAGTTAACCATATTGCAAATGCACAGTGACTTTGAAAGAGTGAGAAAACATTACCAAATGGACATTCTGAAATCAACACAAAAACTGGCATCACCATAGTGTCCAGACTGTGCCGAGTCCAATGAGGCGCCCGCTTGACCGTAGCTCGCTCGGTATAAGCGCAGCGACCATGAGAAAAATAGGCCCAAAATGAAGCCTGCACCAGTACGTCATTTGATTTTGGGTGACAGCGGCGGAACCGTTAGGTTTAGAAGGACAATTCAAACACAGGACTTGTTCCTAAGGTCCTCCCGATCTGTGCAAGCCTAACCTTGACCGTGTGACATTAACCCTTCACAGTTAAAAGAAGGTGTTTACATAAAAACAGTTTGCATTGACTTCTCTCCCCATAGGAATACATTGCCTGCTCCCCTAAATTCAACCTGGAGTCTATATGGGTTATGAATGCTGTATGAACCTGTCTTCGGTACCAGTCCATCAGGCCACTATAAGGTCTACCTGTGTCGATTCTAAGCTTCCTGGACCAACCGGAAGTGGTTAAAATCGCCCTAAAGGTGTATACCCATAACCTGCCTGCAGTTTGATAGACATAGTGCATTCAACCCTGTGTAAATCAGTCAATTTTTAACGTAAAGACTTAAAACTCAGGATTCTGTAATAGAATACCCCAATGAGGATGTGTGTTGAGTTATAGCTTCCTGTGCAAACCGGAAGTGCCATAATTTGTGTCTCATGGGCTGTTTCGAGGGGTTAAAAAAATCAGATCTTTCCAAAACTTCATATATGTGATTAGGCAACCCCATGAACTGTAAATCAGTCATTTTTCCCATAAAATTTCAAAGGAAAACTAAATCACACACACACACAGCTTGGAAGTAGGGACCCATTGGGGTGCGTAGAGACAAACACTCCCGCATTAGTTAACCTTGTTGGAACTTTTAAAGAACCGTCAGACCTAGAGTTCCGAAACTTTAGAATCCTGTTCTAGACCTCAGGTCGATAGTGCGTGGTGAGTTACGGCGCTCTAGAAGGTTCTCGGACCGAGAAACAGCCTCGAACATTTGCAATGACTTCAATTCATTTTGACCATTACGAAAATGGCGACATTTAGAAATGTCCCAGAGTCACAAGACTAGGTGCATTGTGACCGTCTCGGCCCATAGAGACAGAACCCAACGATTTTTATAGCATGACAAATTGGTGATGGTGAATGCCCAGTTAACCATATTGCAAATGCACAGTGACTTTGCAAGAGTGAGAAACATCACCAAATGGACATTCTGGAATCAACCCTAACGAGCGATGGAGAGGTACCAGAATCACTGCCCAGCCATCCCGAGTTCATCGGGCCAGTCAATTTGGCATTCCTGCAAGAATTTTCAGTGACTTTGCAAAAGTGAGAAAACATTTGCAATATGTTTTAACAGTGAGGTACCATCACCAAAAGTGACATTCTGAAATCATCCCAAACGAGCAATGGAGAGGTGCCAGAATCACTGCCCAGCCATCCCGAGTTCATCGGGCCAGTCAATTTGGCATTCCTGCACGATTTTTATAGCATGACAAATTGGTCTTATGACATTTGGCCCCCACAAAACGCATTATGCCTTATGGACAAGTAAAAAAAAAAAAAAAAAATTATGATAATAAAATATGACTAAAGTATGTTGATACAGTTCTTATACGTGTGTAATTGACACAAAATTCTAAAGAATTTCGAAAAACGGTCCAGAAAGCACTTTTTTAGGGGTGTGTGAAGTTTTTTATGAAATTTTGCAATTATTGACTTTTGACTTCTGACTTCCTATGAAATCATATTGCAAATGGAGAAAACACATGCAATAATGCGCAAGTAAAAATAAAATACAAAATAATGATAATGAAATTGGACAAAAGTATATTCATACAGTTCATACACATGTGGAATTGACAAAAAAAGCTAAAGAATTTCAAAAAACGGTCCAGAAAGCACTTTTTTAAGGTGTGATAAGTTTTTGACAAAAAATCCATTTTTTCAAAATTTGGCTTTTGGATGTTGACTTGGGGTCCATTTTCAATATGAAAAACCACGGTGGAGTGCACACGCCACCTGTTGGATTTTTGAAGTGTTACAACTGGCAATTGCCATATGGCATTTGAAATACATTTTCCATGAATCAACGCCGATTTGGGTGGTATTGGCCATTGTGTACATGGTTTGTACTATGCCAATGGTTTCCCATTCATTTTTGTCCAATTCAGGGGGTATTCCCTTACATGTAAATCTTGCCATAGCTGCCTCTAGAGGAGGCAAGACAAAGTGGGTAAAGTGGCTTTGGGTAACGTACTACTTGGAACAATTCGAGGCAGTGTGGGGGCAAAGCTGAAATTGTGGGCCCAAACCCGCTGTTGCTGAGTTCATTCTCCCGAACACTACTTCTGACACAGCATATATTACTGACACCTTTTTTCTGTTTCTACCTAGTTGCAAGATAATGTTCAACTGTCAGCTGAAACATCAAAAAGGTTATAGAATACATGAGTTGGATGCAGCCCATGTTTGGTCTGGTCACTATCTTCTCTTTCACATTTATAGCAGTCTCACGTGAGACTATCAAAAATTGCCAAGGCTGACTATATTTCAAGTCATCCCAAGCGGGGTATTGGGTTAAGTTTTCAACCAGCAATAATCACGCCTCAGATGGACTTCATAGGCTATGATATCGCCTCTGCGAAAGAATAGCATATTACAGCTACTCAAACTGTTTCCAGTGTCTTGCACAGCTTCTCCTTTAACGGTAATATTGTGTTTTAACATTGCAATGTCTAGCAGTTCGCCCCCTACCTACCACTTTGGTGGATTCTTGATTGCATGTCATATTCATGGCAAGGTGGGGTACTTATTCAATAGATGTTACCTTTTTCCAGTAGTAAAAAAACAATATCGAGAGCAAAGCATGTTGGGTAATCTGCACCACTGGTTCAGCTGCAATGGGTCGCAAACCCAAAACCTTTTCAACTCAACCTTGCCACCGCTGCCTCTAGTGGAAGTGTATAACGTGGCTAAGGGTGCCTTACTTCTTGCAAGAATTAGAGGCAGTGTGGGGGCAATACTGGAATTGTGGACCAATACCCCTGTTGCTGAACCTATTCTCCCCAAGACTACTTCTGACTATATTTCATGTCGTTCCAATGTCGAGTTTTGGGTTAAGTTGTCACCCAACAATAACCACTCCTCGGATGGACCTCATAGGCTATGATAATGCCACTGCGATAGAATTTCAGAATTCAGCTATTCAAACTGTTTGCAGTATCTCGCACAGCTTCTCCGCAAACTGTATTATTTGTTGTTACATTGGTATGTCTAGCAGTTCGGCCCCTACCGAACACTGGTGGATTCTCGATTACATGTAATTAATGGCAAGGCGGGGTACTTGTTCAATAGATGTTCCCTTTTTTCCTGGACAAAACCAATATCGAGAGCAAAGCACTTTGGGTAATCAGCACCACTGGCTCAGTTGCAATGGAGGTCGAACCCAAAACCTTTTCATGTAAATCTTGCCATAGCTGCCTCTAGAGGAGGCAAGACAAAGTGGGTAAAGTGGCTTTGGGTAACGTACTACTTGGAACAATTCGAGGCAGTGTGGGGGCAAAGCTGAAATTGTGGGCCCAAACCCGCTGTTGCTGAGTTCATTCTCCCGAACACTACTTCTGACACAGCATATATTACTGACACCTTTTTTCTGTTTCTACCTAGTTGCAAGATAATGTTCAACTGTCAGCTGAAACATCAAAAAGGTTATAGAATACATGAGTTGGATGCAGCCCATGTTTGGTCTGGTCACTATCTTCTCTTTCACATTTATAGCAGTCTCACGTGAGACTATCAAAAATTGCCAAGGCTGACTATATTTCAATTTCAAGTCATCCCAAGCGGGGTATTGGGTTAAGTTTTCAACCAGCAATAATCACGCCTCAGATGGACTTCATAGGCTATGATATCGCCTCTGCGAAAGAATAGCATATTACAGCTACTCAAACTGTTTCCAGTGTCTTGCACAGCTTCTCCTTTAACGGTAATATTGTGTTTTAACATTGCAATGTCTAGCAGTTCGCCCCCTACCTACCACTTTGGTGGATTCTTGATTGCATGTCATATTCATGGCAAGGTGGGGTACTTATTCAATAGATGTTACCTTTTTCCAGTAGTAAAAAAACAATATCGAGAGCAAAGCATGTTGGGTAATCTGCACCACTGGTTCAGCTGCAATGGGTCGCAAACCCAAAACCTTTTCAACTCAACCTTGCCACCGCTGCCTCTAGTGGAAGTGTATAACGTGGCTAAGGGTGCCTTACTTCTTGCAAGAATTAGAGGCAGTGTGGGGGCAATACTGGAATTGTGGACCAATACCCCCTGTTGCTGAACCTATTCTCCCCAAGACTACTTCTGACTATATTTCATGTCGTTCCAATGTCGAGTTTTGGGTTAAGTTGTCACCCAACAATAACCACTCCTCGGATGGACCTCATAGGCTATGATAATGCCACTGCGATAGAATTTCAGAATTCAGCTATTCAAACTGTTTGCAGTATCTCGCACAGCTTCTCCGCAAACTGTATTATTTGTTGTTACATTGGTATGTCTAGCAGTTCGGCCCCTACCGAACACTGGTGGATTCTCGATTACATGTAATTAATGGCAAGGCGGGGTACTTGTTCAATAGATGTTCCCTTTTTTCCTGGACAAAACCAATATCGAGAGCAAAGCACTTTGGGTAATCAGCACCACTGGCTCAGTTGCAATGGAGGTCGAACCCAAAACCTTTTCATGTAAATCTTGCCATAGCTGCCTCTAGAGGAGGCAAGACAAAGTGGGTAAAGTGGCTTTGGGTAACGTACTACTTGGAACAATTCGAGGCAGTGTGGGGGCAAAGCTGAAATTGTGGGCCCAAACCCGCTGTTGCTGAGTTCATTCTCCCGAACACTACTTCTGACACAGCATATATTACTGACACCTTTTTTCTGTTTCTACCTAGTTGCAAGATAATGTTCAACTGTCAGCTGAAACATCAAAAAGGTTATAGAATACATGAGTTGGATGCAGCCCATGTTTGGTCTGGTCACTATCTTCTCTTTCACATTTATAGCAGTCTCACGTGAGACTATCAAAAATTGCCAAGGCTGACTATATTTCAAGTCATCCCAAGCGGGGTATTGGGTTAAGTTTTCAACCAGCAATAATCACGCCTCAGATGGACTTCATAGGCTATGATATCGCCTCTGCGAAAGAATAGCATATTACAGCTACTCAAACTGTTTCCAGTGTCTTGCACAGCTTCTCCTTTAACGGTAATATTGTGTTTTAACATTGCAATGTCTAGCAGTTCGCCCCCTACCTACCACTTTGGTGGATTCTTGATTGCATGTCATATTCATGGCAAGGTGGGGTACTTATTCAATAGATGTTACCTTTTTCCAGTAGTAAAAAAACAATATCGAGAGCAAAGCATGTTGGGTAATCTGCACCACTGGTTCAGCTGCAATGGGTCGCAAACCCAAAACCTTTTCAACTCAACCTTGCCACCGCTGCCTCTAGTGGAAGTGTATAACGTGGCTAAGGGTGCCTTACTTCTTGCAAGAATTAGAGGCAGTGTGGGGGCAATACTGGAATTGTGGACCAATACCCCCTGTTGCTGAACCTATTCTCCCCAAGACTACTTCTGACTATATTTCATGTCGTTCCAATGTCGAGTTTTGGGTTAAGTTGTCACCCAACAATAACCACTCCTCGGATGGACCTCATAGGCTATGATAATGCCACTGCGATAGAATTTCAGAATTCAGCTATTCAAACTGTTTGCAGTATCTCGCACAGCTTCTCCGCAAACTGTATTATTTGTTGTTACATTGGTATGTCTAGCAGTTCGGCCCCTACCGAACACTGGTGGATTCTCGATTACATGTAATTAATGGCAAGGCGGGGTACTTGTTCAATAGATGTTCCCTTTTTTCCTGGACAAAACCAATATCGAGAGCAAAGCACTTTGGGTAATCAGCACCACTGGCTCAGTTGCAATGGAGGTCGAACCCAAAACCTTTTCATGTAAATCTTGCCATAGCTGCCTCTAGAGGAGGCAAGACAAAGTGGGTAAAGTGGCTTTGGGTAACGTACTACTTGGAACAATTCGAGGCAGTGTGGGGGCAAAGCTGAAATTGTGGGCCCAAACCCGCTGTTGCTGAGTTCATTCTCCCGAACACTACTTCTGACACAGCATATATTACTGACACCTTTTTTCTGTTTCTACCTAGTTGCAAGATAATGTTCAACTGTCAGCTGAAACATCAAAAAGGTTATAGAATACATGAGTTGGATGCAGCCCATGTTTGGTCTGGTCACTATCTTCTCTTTCACATTTATAGCAGTCTCACGTGAGACTATCAAAAATTGCCAAGGCTGACTATATTTCAAGTCATCCCAAGCGGGGTATTGGGTTAAGTTTTCAACCAGCAATAATCACGCCTCAGATGGACTTCATAGGCTATGATATCGCCTCTGCGAAAGAATAGCATATTACAGCTACTCAAACTGTTTCCAGTGTCTTGCACAGCTTCTCCTTTAACGGTAATATTGTGTTTTAACATTGCAATGTCTAGCAGTTCGCCCCCTACCTACCACTTTGGTGGATTCTTGATTGCATGTCATATTCATGGCAAGGTGGGGTACTTATTCAATAGATGTTACCTTTTTCCAGTAGTAAAAAAACAATATCGAGAGCAAAGCATGTTGGGTAATCTGCACCACTGGTTCAGCTGCAATGGGTCGCAAACCCAAAACCTTTTCAACTCAACCTTGCCACCGCTGCCTCTAGTGGAAGTGTATAACGTGGCTAAGGGTGCCTTACTTCTTGCAAGAATTAGAGGCAGTGTGGGGGCAATACTGGAATTGTGGACCAATACCCCTGTTGCTGAACCTATTCTCCCCAAGACTACTTCTGACTATATTTCATGTCGTTCCAATGTCGAGTTTTGGGTTAAGTTGTCACCCAACAATAACCACTCCTCGGATGGACCTCATAGGCTATGATAATGCCACTGCGATAGAATTTCAGAATTCAGCTATTCAAACTGTTTGCAGTATCTCGCACAGCTTCTCCGCAAACTGTATTATTTGTTGTTACATTGGTATGTCTAGCAGTTCGGCCCCTACCGAACACTGGTGGATTCTCGATTACATGTAATTAATGGCAAGGCGGGGTACTTGTTCAATAGATGTTCCCTTTTTCCTGGACAAAACCAATATCGAGAGCAAAGCACTTTGGGTAATCAGCACCACTGGCTCAGTTGCAATGGAGGTCGAACCCAAAACCTTTTCATGTAAATCTTGCCATAGCTGCCTCTAGAGGAGGCAAGACAAAGTGGGTAAAGTGGCTTTGGGTAACGTACTACTTGGAACAATTCGAGGCAGTGTGGGGGCAAAGCTGAAATTGTGGGCCCAAACCCGCTGTTGCTGAGTTCATTCTCCCGAACACTACTTCTGACACAGCATATATTACTGACACCTTTTTTCTGTTTCTACCTAGTTGCAAGATAATGTTCAACTGTCAGCTGAAACATCAAAAAGGTTATAGAATACATGAGTTGGATGCAGCCCATGTTTGGTCTGGTCACTATCTTCTCTTTCACATTTATAGCAGTCTCACGTGAGACTATCAAAAATTGCCAAGGCTGACTATATTTCAAGTCATCCCAAGCGGGGTATTGGGTTAAGTTTTCAACCAGCAATAATCACGCCTCAGATGGACTTCATAGGCTATGATATCGCCTCTGCGAAAGAATAGCATATTACAGCTACTCAAACTGTTTCCAGTGTCTTGCACAGCTTCTCCTTTAACGGTAATATTGTGTTTTAACATTGCAATGTCTAGCAGTTCGCCCCCTACCTACCACTTTGGTGGATTCTTGATTGCATGTCATATTCATGGCAAGGTGGGGTACTTATTCAATAGATGTTACCTTTTTCCAGTAGTAAAAAAACAATATCGAGAGCAAAGCATGTTGGGTAATCTGCACCACTGGTTCAGCTGCAATGGGTCGCAAACCCAAAACCTTTTCAACTCAACCTTGCCACCGCTGCCTCTAGTGGAAGTGTATAACGTGGCTAAGGGTGCCTTACTTCTTGCAAGAATTAGAGGCAGTGTGGGGGCAATACTGGAATTGTGGACCAATACCCCCTGTTGCTGAACCTATTCTCCCCAAGACTACTTCTGACTATATTTCATGTCGTTCCAATGTCGAGTTTTGGGTTAAGTTGTCACCCAACAATAACCACTCCTCGGATGGACCTCATAGGCTATGATAATGCCACTGCGATAGAATTTCAGAATTCAGCTATTCAAACTGTTTGCAGTATCTCGCACAGCTTCTCCGCAAACTGTATTATTTGTTGTTACATTGGTATGTCTAGCAGTTCGGCCCCTACCGAACACTGGTGGATTCTCGATTACATGTAATTAATGGCAAGGCGGGGTACTTGTTCAATAGATGTTCCCTTTTTTCCTGGACAAAACCAATATCGAGAGCAAAGCACTTTGGGTAATCAGCACCACTGGCTCAGTTGCAATGGAGGTCGAACCCAAAACCTTTTCATGTAAATCTTGCCATAGCTGCCTCTAGAGGAGGCAAGACAAAGTGGGTAAAGTGGCTTTGGGTAACGTACTACTTGGAACAATTCGAGGCAGTGTGGGGGCAAAGCTGAAATTGTGGGCCCAAACCCGCTGTTGCTGAGTTCATTCTCCCGAACACTACTTCTGACACAGCATATATTACTGACACCTTTTTTCTGTTTCTACCTAGTTGCAAGATAATGTTCAACTGTCAGCTGAAACATCAAAAAGGTTATAGAATACATGAGTTGGATGCAGCCCATGTTTGGTCTGGTCACTATCTTCTCTTTCACATTTATAGCAGTCTCACGTGAGACTATCAAAAATTGCCAAGGCTGACTATATTTCAAGTCATCCCAAGCGGGGTATTGGGTTAAGTTTTCAACCAGCAATAATCACGCCTCAGATGGACTTCATAGGCTATGATATCGCCTCTGCGAAAGAATAGCATATTACAGCTACTCAAACTGTTTCCAGTGTCTTGCACAGCTTCTCCTTTAACGGTAATATTGTGTTTTAACATTGCAATGTCTAGCAGTTCGCCCCCTACCTACCACTTTGGTGGATTCTTGATTGCATGTCATATTCATGGCAAGGTGGGGTACTTATTCAATAGATGTTACCTTTTTCCAGTAGTAAAAAACAATATCGAGAGCAAAGCATGTTGGGTAATCTGCACCACTGGTTCAGCTGCAATGGGTCGCAAACCCAAAACCTTTTCAACTCAACCTTGCCACCGCTGCCTCTAGTGGAAGTGTATAACGTGGCTAAGGGTGCCTTACTTCTTGCAAGAATTAGAGGCAGTGTGGGGGCAATACTGGAATTGTGGACCAATACCCCCTGTTGCTGAACCTATTCTCCCCAAGACTACTTCTGACTATATTTCATGTCGTTCCAATGTCGAGTTTTGGGTTAAGTTGTCACCCAACAATAACCACTCCTCGGATGGACCTCATAGGCTATGATAATGCCACTGCGATAGAATTTCAGAATTCAGCTATTCAAACTGTTTGCAGTATCTCGCACAGCTTCTCCGCAAACTGTATTATTTGTTGTTACATTGGTATGTCTAGCAGTTCGGCCCCTACCGAACACTGGTGGATTCTCGATTACATGTAATTAATGGCAAGGCGGGGTACTTGTTCAATAGATGTTCCCTTTTTTCCTGGACAAAACCAATATCGAGAGCAAAGCACTTTGGGTAATCAGCACCACTGGCTCAGTTGCAATGGAGGTCGAACCCAAAACCTTTTCATACATTAAGGGAACATTTCGACATTTTCCGTATGGTTAGTGAGAAAGTCCATATTGCAAATGTACCGTCCCTTACTAGACGTCCCGAAAACATGTTTAAAATTCGGGGACGGCGTCGGGCGAGCGGCAGGGCCAGACCTACCGGGAAGTCATCAAATGAACTTTGTCGGACATTCAGTTTTCGTTTTATTAAATAATCAAATTTTGGTCATTTTTCCGCTATGCCGGAAAATCCCACAAGAGGGCATAAGCAATCATATTGCAATTTGACAAAACATCACCAATCACGACGGGCCATATCTCGAAAACTGAAAATATTTCGAAGCCGAAACTTGGTGAGCATAGGTTTGGCATAATGGGCAGTTGGCCCCGAACAAGATGGCGTCTAGGCCTCAACGGTTTTTGAGTTATGGCCATTTTTCTGGGATTAAAGGTCCAAAATGAAAATAGAGAAATGATTTTTTCACTTCACGTCAAAGTCAAGGAGCCTCCGGTGTCAATAAAAAAATCAGCCATTTATCTATCGTCATTTAAGAGAAATCGTACGATGACAGATTTGTGATGTTCAAATATAGGTGTTTTTTTTCTTCAACAGTTACAGATCCAGTTGCAGGGTGTTCATACAAATATTTTTAAAGTGTGCTGCGGAGCTCTGCGAGATTTCTGTGATTTTCTATGATTTCCTGAAATAACACACACTCACTAAACCCTCCGTAAATAACTCAGTTCTTAACGTAAAGACTTAAAACTCAGGATTCTGTAAAGGCATACCCCAATGAGGATATGAGTTTATTTATAGCTTCCTGTGCCAACAGGAAGTGCCTTAAATGGTGTCATAGTGGCTGTATCCAAGGGTTAAAAAGGTCAGATCTTTTCAAAACTTCATATGTGTGATTAGGCAACCCTGTTGAACTGTAAAATCAGTCATTTCTCCCAACAGATGTCAAAGAAAAGCTCTCACACACACACACAGCAAGGATGGCGTGACAAAGCGCGGTGTTTAAAGACACAGAGAGCAGGCAATGGCATAAACATAATCCCAAGGCCGTGCCGAGTTCAACGAGATATCCCGCTTGACCGTAGCTCGCTCGGTCTAAGCGCAGCGACCATGAGAAAAGTAGGCCCAATATGAAGCCTGCACCAGAACGTCATTTGATTTTGGGTGACAGCGGCGGAACCGTTAGGTTTAGAAGGACAATTCAAACACAGGACTGTTCCTAAGGTCCTCCCGATCTGTGCAAGCCTAACCTTGACCGTGTGACATTAACCCTTCAAGGTTAAAAGAAGGTGTTTACATAAAAACAGTTTGCATTGACTTCTCTCCCCATAGGAATACATTGCCTGCTCCACTAAATTCAACCTGGAGCCTATATGGGTTATGAATGCCGTATGAACCTGTCTTCGGTACCAGTCCATCAGGCCACTATAAGGTCTACCTGTGTCGATTCTAGGCTTCCTGGGCCAACCGGAAGTGCTTAAAATCACCCTAAAAGTGTATATCCATACCCTGCCTACAATTTGATGGACATAGTGCATTGAACCCTGTGTAAATCAGTCAATTCTTAACGTAAAGACTTAAAACTCAGGATTCTGTAAAAGCATAGCCCAATGAGGATATGTGTTGACTTATAGCTATCTGTGTCAACCTGAAGTGCCATAATTGGTGTCTCAGGGGCTGTTTGGAAGGGTTAAAAAATCAGATCTGTCCAAAACTTCATATGTGTGATTAGGCAACCCCCATGAACTGTAAATCAGTCATTTTTCCCATAAAAATTCAAAGGAAAACTAAATCACACAGATACACAACTTGGATGGAGGGATGTATTGGGGTGGGTAGAGACTGACACTGCCTCCAATAGTTAGCTTTGTTCGAGCTAAAAAGAACCGTCAGACCTAGAGTTCCGAAACTTTAGAATCCTGTTCTAGACCTCAGGTCGATAGTGCGTGGTGAGTTACGGCGCTCTAGAAGGTTCTCGGACCGAGAAACAGCCTCGAACATTTGCAATGACTTCAATTAATTTTGACCGTTACAAAAATGGCGACATTTAGAAATGTCCCAGAGTCACAAGACTAGGTGCATTGTGACCGTCTCGGCCCATAGAGACAGAACCCAACGTCTCTGTCCGATAGCTCATTCAAGGACCCCGTAGCAAGTAATTGAAAAAAGTGGATTTTCAGCACCAATTAGGGTTTTACTCGGACACCAAATGACCTATCGAGCCGAAACTTGGGATTCGGGGTCGCCTCAGCTAGGCCTACACATAACACAAGAAATGGACCCGCAGCTAGAACGTAACTATTGTTTTATGGTTTTTTTATGGTTTGAACCGAAGGCGTTGTGAATTTTGGGCCAGCTCTGAAGTATGTGATACTTGGCTCCTAAACGTGTTGGGAAAAGTGGGTTTGGTGTCAGTTTGTATCAGTTTGGTGCCAGAATGATATCAAATTGACTGATGGACGGTTAATTGCAGGTGACTCTTGTCCATTTGCAATATGTTTAAGCGGTGAGGTACCATCACCAAAAGCAACATTCTGAAATCAACCCTAACGAGCGACGGAGAGGTACCAGTATCTCTACCCAGCCATCCCGAGTTCATCGGGACAGTCAATTTGGCATTCCTGCACGATTTTTATAGCATGACAAATTGGTGATGGTGAATGCCCAGTTAACCATATT
Organism: Oncorhynchus masou masou; assembly: GCF_036934945.1. Taxonomy (NCBI): domain Eukaryota; kingdom Metazoa; phylum Chordata; class Actinopteri; order Salmoniformes; family Salmonidae; genus Oncorhynchus; species Oncorhynchus masou. The sequence continues at coordinate 56,258,172 of NC_088216.1, read as the reverse complement.
GCAAATGCACAGTGACTTTGCAAGAGTGAGGTACCATCACCAAAATGACATTCTGAAATCAACCCTAACGAGCGATGGAGAGGTACCAGAATCACTGCCCAGCCATCCCGAGTTCATCAGGCCAGTCAATTTGGCATTCCTGCATGATTTTCAGTGACTTTGCAAAAGTGAGAAAACATTTGCAATATGTTTTAACAGTGAGGTACCATCACCAAAAGCGACATTCTGAAATCAACCCAAACGAGCGATGGAGAGGTACCAGAACCACTGCCCAGCCATCCCGAGTTAATCGGGCCAGTCAATTTGGCATTCCTGCATGATTTTTATACCATGACAAATTGGTGATGGTGAATGCCCAGTTAACCATATTGCAAATGCACAGTGACTTTGAAAGAGTGAGAAAACATTACCAAATGGACATTCTGAAATCAACACAAAAACTGGCATCACCATAGTGTCCAGACTGTGCCGAGTCCAATGAGGCGCCCCGCTTGACCGTAGCTCGCTCGGTATAAGCGCAGCGACCATGAGAAAAATAGGCCCAAAATGAAGCCTGCACCAGTACGTCATTTGATTTTGGGTGACAGCGGCGGAACCGTTAGGTTTAGAAGGACAATTCAAACACAGGACTTGTTCCTAAGGTCCTCCCGATCTGTGCAAGCCTAACCTTGACCGTGTGACATTAACCCTTCACAGTTAAAAGAAGGTGTTTACATAAAAACAGTTTGCATTGACTTCTCTCCCCATAGGAATACATTGCCTGCTCCCCTAAATTCAACCTGGAGTCTATATGGGTTATGAATGCTGTATGAACCTGTCTTCGGTACCAGTCCATCAGGCCACTATAAGGTCTACCTGTGTCGATTCTAAGCTTCCTGGACCAACCGGAAGTGGTTAAAATCGCCCTAAAGGTGTATACCCATAACCTGCCTGCAGTTTGATAGACATAGTGCATTCAACCCTGTGTAAATCAGTCAATTTTTAACGTAAAGACTTAAAACTCAGGATTCTGTAATAGAATACCCCAATGAGGATGTGTGTTGAGTTATAGCTTCCTGTGCAAACCGGAAGTGCCATAATTTGTGTCTCATGGGCTGTTTCGGAGGGGTTAAAAAAATCAGATCTTTCCAAAACTTCATATATGTGATTAGGCAACCCCCATGAACTGTAAATCAGTCATTTTTCCCATAAAATTTCAAAGGAAAACTAAATCACACACACACACAGCTTGGAAGTAGGGACCCATTGGGGTGCGTAGAGACAAACACTCCCGCATTAGTTAACCTTGTTGGAACTTTTAAAGAACCGTCAGACCTAGAGTTCCGAAACTTTAGAATCCTGTTCTAGACCTCAGGTCGATAGTGCGTGGTGAGTTACGGCGCTCTAGAAGGTTCTCGGACCGAGAAACAGCCTCGAACATTTGCAATGACTTCAATTCATTTTGACCATTACGAAAATGGCGACATTTAGAAATGTCCCAGAGTCACAAGACTAGGTGCATTGTGACCGTCTCGGCCCATAGAGACAGAACCCAACGATTTTTATAGCATGACAAATTGGTGATGGTGAATGCCCAGTTAACCATATTGCAAATGCACAGTGACTTTGCAAGAGTGAGAAACATCACCAAATGGACATTCTGGAATCAACCCTAACGAGCGATGGAGAGGTACCAGAATCACTGCCCAGCCATCCCGAGTTCATCGGGCCAGTCAATTTGGCATTCCTGCAAGAATTTTCAGTGACTTTGCAAAAGTGAGAAAACATTTGCAATATGTTTTAACAGTGAGGTACCATCACCAAAAGTGACATTCTGAAATCATCCCAAACGAGCAATGGAGAGGTGCCAGAATCACTGCCCAGCCATCCCGAGTTCATCGGGCCAGTCAATTTGGCATTCCTGCACGATTTTTATAGCATGACAAATTGGTCTTATGACATTTGGCCCCCACAAAACGCATTATGCCTTATGGACAAGTAAAAAAAAAAAAATTATGATAATAAAATATGACTAAAGTATGTTGATACAGTTCTTATACGTGTGTAATTGACACAAAATTCTAAAGAATTTCGAAAAACGGTCCAGAAAGCACTTTTTTAGGGGTGTGTGAAGTTTTTTATGAAATTTTGCAATTATTGACTTTTGACTTCTGACTTCCTATGAAATCATATTGCAAATGGAGAAAACACATGCAATAATGCGCAAGTAAAAATAAAATACAAAATAATGATAATGAAATTGGACAAAAGTATATTCATACAGTTCTTACACATGTGGAATTTACAAAAAAAGCTAAAGAATTTCAAAAAACGGTCCAGAAAGCACTTTTTTAAGGTGTGATAAGTTTTTGACAAAAAATCAATTTTTTCAAAATTTGGCTTTTGGATGTTGACTTGGGGTCCATTTTCAATATGAAAAACCACGGTGGAGTGCACACGCCACCTGTTGGAATTTTGTAAGTGTTACAACTGGCAATTGCCATATGGCATTTGAAATACATTTTCCATGAATCAACGCCGATTTGGGTGGTATTGGCCATTGTGTACATGGTTTGTACTATGCCAATGGTTTCCCATTCATTTTTGTCCAATTCAGGGGGGTATTCCCTTACATGTAAATCTTGCCATAGCTGCCTCTAGAGGAGGCAAGACAAAGTGGGTAAAGTGGCTTTGGGTAACGTACTACTTGGAACAATTCGAGGCAGTGTGGGGGCAAAGCTGAAATTGTGGGCCCAAACCCGCTGTTGCTGAGTTCATTCTCCCGAACACTACTTCTGACACAGCATATATTACTGACACCTTTTTTCTGTTTCTACCTAGTTGCAAGATAATGTTCAACTGTCAGCTGAAACATCAAAAAGTTATAGAATACATGAGTTGGATGCAGCCCATGTTTGGTCTGGTCACTATCTTCTCTTTCACATTTATAGCAGTCTCACGTGAGACTATCAAAAATTGCCAAGGCTGACTATATTTCAAGTCATCCCAATAGCGGGGTATTGGGTTAAGTTTTCAACCAGCAATAATCACGCCTCAGATGGACTTCATAGGCTATGATATCGCCTCTGCGAAAGAATAGCATATTACAGCTACTCAAACTGTTTCCAGTGTCTTGCACAGCTTCTCCTTTAACGGTAATATTGTGTTTTAACATTGCAATGTCTAGCAGTTCGCCCCCTACCTACCACTTTGGTGGATTCTTGATTGCATGTCATATTCATGGCAAGGTGGGGTACTTATTCAATAGATGTTACCTTTTTCCAGTAGTAAAAAAACAATATCGAGAGCAAAGCATGTTGGGTAATCTGCACCACTGGTTCAGCTGCAATGGGTCGCAAACCCAAAACCTTTTCAACTCAACCTTGCCACCGCTGCCTCTAGTGGAAGTGTATAACGTGGCTAAGGGTGCCTTACTTCTTGCAAGAATTAGAGGCAGTGTGGGGGCAATACTGGAATTGTGGACCAATACCCCCTGTTGCTGAACCTATTCTCCCCAAGACTACTTCTGACTATATTTCATGTCGTTCCAATGTCGAGTTTTGGGTTAAGTTGTCACCCAACAATAACCACTCCTCGGATGGACCTCATAGGCTATGATAATGCCACTGCGATAGAATTTCAGAATTCAGCTATTCAAACTGTTTGCAGTATCTCGCACAGCTTCTCCGCAAACTGTATTATTTGTTGTTACATTGGTATGTCTAGCAGTTCGGCCCCTACCGAACACTGGTGGATTCTCGATTACATGTAATTAATGGCAAGGCGGGGTACTTGTTCAATAGATGTTCCCTTTTTCCTGGACAAAACCAATATCGAGAGCAAAGCACTTTGGGTAATCAGCACCACTGGCTCAGTTGCAATGGAGGTCGAACCAAAACCTTTTCATGTAAATCTTGCCATAGCTGCCTCTAGAGGAGGCAAGACAAAGTGGGTAAAGTGGCTTTGGGTAACGTTACTTGGAACAATTCGAGGCAGTGTGGGGGCAAAGCTGAAATTGTGGGCCCAAACCCGCTGTTGCTGAGTTCATTCTCCCGAACACTACTTCTGACACAGCATATATTACTGACACCTTTTTTCTGTTTCTACCTAGTTGCAAGATAATGTTCAACTGTCAGCTGAAACATCAAAAAGGTTATAGAATACATGAGTTGGATGCAGCCCATGTTTGGTCTGGTCACTATCTTCTCTTTCACATTTATAGCAGTCTCACGTGAGACTATCAAAAATTGCCAAGGCTGACTATATTTCAAGTCATCCCAAGCGGGGTATTGGGTTAAGTTTTCAACCAGCAATAATCACGCCTCAGATGGACTTCATAGGCTATTGATATCGCCTCTGCGAAAGAATAGCATATTACAGCTACTCAAACTGTTTCCAGTGTCTTGCACAGCTTCTCCTTTAACGGTAATATTGTGTTTTAACATTGCAATGTCTAGCAGTTCGCCCCCATACCTACCACTTTGGTGGATTCTTGATTGCATGTCATATTCATGGCAAGGTGGGGTACTTATTCAATAGATGTTACCTTTTTCCAGTAGTAAAAAAACAATATCGAGAGCAAAGCATGTTGGGTAATCTGCACCACTGGTTCAGCTGCAATGGGTCGCAAACCCAAAACCTTTTCAACTCAACCTTGCCACCGCTGCCTCTAGTGGAAGTGTATAACGTGGCTAAGGGTGCCTTACTTCTTGCAAGAATTAGAGGCAGTGTGGGGGCAATACTGGAATTGTGGACCAATACCCCTGTTGCTGAACCTATTCTCCCCAAGACTACTTCTGACTATATTTCATGTCGTTCCAATGTCGAGTTTTGGGTTAAGTTGTCACCCAACAATAACCACTCCTCGGATGGACCTCATAGGCTATGATAATGCCACTGCGATAGAATTTCAGAATTCAGCTATTCAAACTGTTTGCAGTATCTCGCACAGCTTCTCCGCAAACTGTATTATTTGTTGTTACATTGGTATGTCTAGCAGTTCGGCCCCTACCGAACACTGGTGGATTCTCGATTACATGTAATTAATGGCAAGGCGGGGTACTTGTTCAATAGATGTTCCCTTTTTTATGGACAAAACCAATATCGAGAGCAAAGCACTTTGGGTAATCAGCACCACTGGCTCAGTTGCAATGGAGGTCGAACCCAAAACCTTTTCATGTAAATCTTGCCATAGCTGCCTCTAGAGGAGGCAAGACAAAGTGGGTAAAGTGGCTTTGGGTAACATACTACTTGGAACAATTCGAGGCAGTGTGGGGGCAAAGCTGAAATTGTGGGCCCAAACCCGCTGTTGCTGAGTTCATTCTCCCGAACACTACTTCTGACACAGCAGCATATATTACTGACACCTTTTTTCTGTTTCTACCTAGTTGCAAGATAATGTTCAACTGTCAGCTGAAACATCAAAAGAGGTTATAGAATACATGAGTTGGATGCAGCCCATGTTTGGTCTGGTCACTATCTTCTCTTTCACATTTATAGCAGTCTCACGTGAGACTATCAAAAATTGCCAAGGCTGACTATATTTCAAGTCATCCCAAGCGGGGTATTGGGTTAAGTTTTCAACCAGCAATAATCACGCCTCAGATGGACTTCATAGGCTATGATATCGCCTCTGCGAAAGAATAGCATATTACAGCTACTCAAACTGTTTCCAGTGTCTTGCACAGCTTCTCCTTTAACGGTAATATTGTGTTTTAACATTGCAATGTCTAGCAGTTCAACCCCCTACCTACCACTTTGGTGGATTCTTGATTGCATGTCATATTCATGGCAAGGTGGGGTACTTATTCAATAGATGTTACCTTTTTCCAGTAGTAAAAAAACAATATCGAGAGCAAAGCATGTTGGGTAATCTGCACCACTGGTTCAGCTGCAATGGGTCGCAAACCCAAAACCTTTTCAACTCAACCTTGCCACCGCTGCCTCTAGTGGAAGTGTATAACGTGGCTAAGGGTGCCTTACTTCTTGCAAAATTAGAGGCAGTGTGGGGGCAATACTGGAATTGTGGACCAATACCCCTGTTGCTGAACCTATTCTCCCCAAGACTACTTCTGACTATATTTCATGTCGTTCCAATGTCGATTTTGGGTTAATGTTGTCACCTTGCAACAATAACCACTCCTCGGATGGACCTCATAGGCTATGATAATGCCACTGCGATAGAATTTCAGAATTCAGCTATTCAAACTGTTTGCAGTATCTCGCACAGCTTCTCCGCAAACTGTATTATTTGTTGTTACATTGGTATGTCTAGCAGTTCGCTGAACACTGGTGGATTCTCGATTACATGTAATTAATGGCAAGGCGGGGTACTTGTTCAATAGATGTTCCCTTTTTCCTGGACAAAACCAATATCGAGAGCAAAGCACTTTGGGTAATCAGCACCACTGGCTCAGTTGCAATGGAGGTCTGTGCCCAAAACCTTTTCATACATTAAGGGAACATTTTGACATTTTCCGTATGGTTAGTGAGAAAGTCCATATTGGAACTGTACCGTCCCTTACTAGACGTCCCGAAAACATGTTTAAAATTCGGGGACGGCGTCGGGCCGAGCGGCAGGGCCAGACCTACCGGGAAGTCATCAAATGAACTTTGTCGGACATTCTGTTTTCGTTTTATTAAATAATCAAATTTTGGTCATTTTTCCGCTATGCCGGAAAATCCCACAAGAGGGCATAAGCAATCATATTGCAATTTGACAAAACATCACCAATCACGACGGGCCATATCTCGAAAACTGAAAATATTTCGAAGCCGAAACTTGGTGAGCATAGGTTTGGCATAATGGGCAGTTGGCCCCGAACAAGATGGCGTCTAGGCCTCAACGGTTTTTGAGTTATGGCCATTTTTCTGGGATTAAAGGTCCAAAATGAAAATAGAGAAATGATTTTTTCACTTCACGTCAAAGTCAAGGAGCCTCCGGTGTCAATAAAAAAAAATCAGCCATTTATCTATCGTCATTTAAGAGAAATCGTACGATGACAGATTTGTGATGTTCAAATATAGGTGTTTTTTTTCTTCAACAGTTACAGATCCAGTTGCAGGGTGTTCATACAAATATTTTTAAAGTGTGCTGCGGAGCTCTGCGAGATTTCTGTGATTTTCTATGATTTCCTGAAATAACACACACTCACTAAACCCTCCGTAAATAACTCAGTTCTTAACGTAAAGACTTAAAACTCAGGATTCTGTAAAGGCATACCCCAATGAGGATATGAGTTTATTTATAGCTTCCTGTGCCAACAGGAAGTGCCTTAAATGGTGTCATAGTGGCTGTATCCAAGGGTTAAAAAGGTCAGATCTTTTCAAAACTTCATATGTGTGATTAGGCAACCCTGTTGAACTGTAAAATCAGTCATTTCTCCCAACAGATGTCAAAGAAAAGCTCTCACACACACACACAGCAAGGATGGCGTGACAAAGCGTGGTGTTTAAAGACACAGAGAGCAGGCAATGGCATAAACATAATCCCAAGGCCGTGCCGAGTTCAACGAGATATCCCGCTTGACCGTAGCTCGCTCGGTCTAAGCGCAGCGACCATGAGAAAAATAGGCCCAATATGAAGCCTGCACCAGAATGTCATTTGATTTTGGGTGACAGCGGCGGAACCGTTAGGTTTAGAAGGACAATTCAAACACAGGACTGTTCCTAAGGTCCTCCCGATCTGTGCAAGCCTAACCTTGACCGTGTGACATTAACCCTTCAAGGTTAAAAGAAGGTGTTTACATAAAAACAGTTTGCATTGACTTCTCTCCCCATAGGAATACATTGCCTGCTCCACTAAATTCAACCTGGAGCCTATATGGGTTATGAATGCCGTATGAACCTGTCTTCGGTACCAGTCCATCAGGCCACTATAAGGTCTACCTGTGTCGATTCTAGGCTTCCTGGGCCAACCGGAAGTGCTTAAAATCACCCTAAAAGTGTATATCCATACCCTGCCTACAATTTGATGGACATAGTGCATTGAACCCTGTGTAAATCAGTCAATTCTTAACGTAAAGACTTAAAACTCAGGATTCTGTAAAAGCATAGCCCAATGAGGATATGTGTTGACTTATAGCTATCTGTGTCAACCTGAAGTGCCATAATTGGTGTCTCAGGGGCTGTTTGGAAGGGTTAAAAAAATCAGATCTGTCCAAAACTTCATATGTGTGATTAGGCAACCCCCATGAACTGTAAATCAGTCATTTTTCCCATAAAAATTCAAAGGAAAACTAAATCACACAGATACACAACTTGGATGGAGGGACGTATTGGGGTGGGTAGAGACTGACACTGCCTCCAATAGTTAGCTTTGTTCGAGCTAAAAAAGAACCGTCAGACCTAGAGTTCCGAAACTTTAGAATCCTGTTCTAGACCTCAGGTCGATAGTGCGTGGTGAGTTACGGCGCTCTAGAAGGTTCTCGGACCGAGAAACAGCCTCGAACATTTGCAATGACTTCAATTAATTTTGACCATTACAAAAATGGCGACATTTAGAAATGTCCCAGAGTCACAAGACTAGGTGCATTGTGACCGTCTCGGCCCATAGAGACAGAACCCAACGTCTCTGTCCGATAGCTCATTCAAGGACCCCGTAGCAAGTAATTGAAAAAAGTGGATTTTCAGCACCAATTAGGGTTTTACTCGGACACCAAATGACCTATCGAGCCGAAACTTGGGATTCGGGGTCGCCTCAGCTAGGCCTACACATAACACAAGAAATGGACCCGCAGCTAGAACGTAACTACTTGTTTTATGGTTTTTTTATGGTTTGAACCGAAGGCGTTGTGAATTTTGGGCCAGCTCTGAAGTATGTGATACTTGGCTCCTAAACGTGTTGGGAAAAGTGGGTTTGGTGTCAGTTTGTATCAGTTTGGTGCCAGAATGATATCAAATTGACTGATGGACGGTTAATTGCAGGTGACTCTTGTCCATTTGCAATATGTTTAAGCGGTGAGGTACCATCACCAAAAGCAACATTCTGAAATCAACCCTAACGAGCGACGGAGAGGTACCAGTATCTCTACCCAGCCATCCCGAGTTCATCGGGACAGTCAATTTGGCATTCCTGCACGATTTTTATAGCATGACAAATTGGTGATGGTGAATGCCCAGTTAACCATATTGCAAATGCACAGTGACTTTGCAAGAGTGAGGTACCATCACCAAAATGACATTCTGAAATCAACCCTAACGAGCGATGGAGAGGTACCAGAATCACTGCCCAGCCATCCCGAGTTCATCAGGCCAGTCAATTTGGCATTCCTGCATGATTTTCAGTGACTTTGCAAAAGTGAGAAAACATTTGCAATATGTTTTAACAGTGAGGTACCATCACCAAAAGCGACATTCTGAAATCAACCCAAACGAGCGATGGAGAGGTACCAGAACCACTGCCCAGCCATCCCGAGTTAATCGGGCCAGTCAATTTGGCATTCCTGCATGATTTTTATACCATGACAAATTGGTGATGGTGAATGCCCAGTTAACCATATTGCAAATGCACAGTGACTTTGAAAGAGTGAGAAAACATTACCAAATGGACATTCTGAAATCAACACAAAAACTGGCATCACCATAGTGTCCAGACTGTGCCGAGTCCAATGAGGCGCCCCGCTTGACCGTAGCTCGCTCGGTATAAGCGCAGCGACCATGAGAAAAATAGGCCCAAAATGAAGCCTGCACCAGTACGTCATTTGATTTTGGGTGACAGCGGCGGAACCGTTAGGTTTAGAAGGACAATTCAAACACAGGACTTGTTCCTAAGGTCCTCCCGATCTGTGCAAGCCTAACCTTGACCGTGTGACATTAACCCTTCACAGTTAAAAGAAGGTGTTTACATAAAAACAGTTTGCATTGACTTCTCTCCCCATAGGAATACATTGCCTGCTCCCCTAAATTCAACCTGGAGTCTATATGGGTTATGAATGCTGTATGAACCTGTCTTCGGTACCAGTCCATCAGGCCACTATAAGGTCTACCTGTGTCGATTCTAAGCTTCCTGGACCAACCGGAAGTGGTTAAAATCGCCCTAAAGGTGTATACCCATAACCTGCCTGCAGTTTGATAGACATAGTGCATTCAACCCTGTGTAAATCAGTCAATTTTTAACGTAAAGACTTAAAACTCAGGATTCTGTAATAGAATACCCCAATGAGGATGTGTGTTGAGTTATAGCTTCCTGTGCAAACCGGAAGTGCCATAATTTGTGTCTCATGGGCTGTTTCGAGGGGTTAAAAAAATCAGATCTTTCCAAAACTTCATATATGTGATTAGGCAACCCCCATGAACTGTAAATCAGTCATTTTTCCCATAAAATTTCAAAGGAAAACTAAATCACACACACACACAGCTTGGAAGTAGGGACCCATTGGGGTGCGTAGAGACAAACACTCCCCCGCATTAGTTAACCTTGTTGGAACTTTTAAAGAACCGTCAGACCTAGAGTTCCGAAACTTTAGAATCCTGTTCTAGACCTCAGGTCGATAGTGCGTGGTGAGTTACGGCGCTCTAGAAGGTTCTCGGACCGAGAAACAGCCTCGAACATTTGCAATGACTTCAATTCATTTTGACCATTACGAAAATGGCGACATTTAGAAATGTCCCAGAGTCACAAGACTAGGTGCATTGTGACCGTCTCGGCCCATAGAGACAGAACCCAACGATTTTTATAGCATGACAAATTGGTGATGGTGAATGCCCAGTTAACCATATTGCAAATGCACAGTGACTTTGCAAGAGTGAGAAACATCACCAAATGGACATTCTGGAATCAACCCTAACGAGCGATGGAGAGGTACCAGAATCACTGCCCAGCCATCCCGAGTTCATCGGGCCAGTCAATTTGGCATTCCTGCACGATTTTTATAGCATGACAAATTGGTCTTATGACATTTGGCCCCCACAAAACGCATTATGCCTTATGGACAAGTAAAAAAAAAAAAAAAAATTATGATAATAAAATATGACTAAAGTATGTTGATACAGTTCTTATACGTGTGTAATTGACACAAAATTCTAAAGAATTTCGAAAAACGGTCCAGAAAGCACTTTTTTAGGGGTGTGTGAAGTTTTTTATGAAATTTTGCAATTATTGACTTTTGACTTCTGACTTCCTATGAAATCATATTGCAAATGGAGAAAACACATGCAATAATGCGCAAGTAAAAATAAAATACAAAATAATGATAATGAAATTGGACAAAAGTATATTCATACAGTTCATACACATGTGGAATTGACAAAAAAGCTAAAGAATTTCAAAAACGGTCCAGAAAGCACTTTTTTAAGGTGTGATAAGTTTTTGACAAAAAATCAATTTTTTCAAAATTTGGCTTTTGGATGTTGACTTGGGGTCCATTTTCAATATGAAAAACCACGGTGGAGTGCACACGCCACCTGTTGGATTTTTGAAGTGTTACAACTGGCAATTGCCATATGGCATTTGAAATACATTTTCCATGAATCAACGCCGATTTGGGTGGTATTGGCCATTGTGTACATGGTTTGTACTATGCCAATGGTTTCCCATTCATTTTTGTCCAATTCAGGGGGTATTCCCTTACATGTAAATCTTGCCATAGCTGCCTCTAGAGGAGGCAAGACAAAGTGGGTAAAGTGGCTTTGGGTAACGTACTACTTGGAACAATTCGAGGCAGTGTGGGGGCAAAGCTGAAATTGTGGGCCCAAACCCGCTGTTGCTGAGTTCATTCTCCCGAACACTACTTCTGACACAGCATATATTACTGACACCTTTTTTCTGTTTCTACCTAGTTGCAAGATAATGTTCAACTGTCAGCTGAAACATCAAAAAGGTTATAGAATACATGAGTTGGATGCAGCCCATGTTTGGTCTGGTCACTATCTTCTCTTTCACATTTATAGCAGTCTCACGTGAGACTATCAAAAATTGCCAAGGCTGACTATATTTCAAGTCATCCCAAGCGGGGTATTGGGTTAAGTTTTCAACCAGCAATAATCACGCCTCAGATGGACTTCATAGGCTATGATATCGCCTCTGCGAAAGAATAGCATATTACAGCTACTCAAACTGTTTCCAGTGTCTTGCACAGCTTCTCCTTTAACGGTAATATTGTGTTTTAACATTGCAATGTCTAGCAGTTCGCCCCCTACCTACCACTTTGGTGGATTCTTGATTGCATGTCATATTCATGGCAAGGTGGGGTACTTATTCAATAGATGTTACCTTTTTCCAGTAGTAAAAAAACAATATCGAGAGCAAAGCATGTTGGGTAATCTGCACCACTGGTTCAGCTGCAATGGGTCGCAAACCCAAAACCTTTTCAACTCAACCTTGCCACCGCTGCCTCTAGTGGAAGTGTATAACGTGGCTAAGGGTGCCTTACTTCTTGCAAGAATTAGAGGCAGTGTGGGGGCAATACTGGAATTGTGGACCAATACCCCCTGTTGCTGAACCTATTCTCCCCAAGACTACTTCTGACTATATTTCATGTCGTTCCAATGTCGAGTTTTGGGTTAAGTTGTCACCCAACAATAACCACTCCTCGGATGGACCTCATAGGCTATGATAATGCCACTGCGATAGAATTTCAGAATTCAGCTATTCAAACTGTTTGCAGTATCTCGCACAGCTTCTCCGCAAACTGTATTATTTGTTGTTACATTGGTATGTCTAGCAGTTCGGCCCCTACCGAACACTGGTGGATTCTCGATTACATGTAATTAATGGCAAGGGGGGTACTTGTTCAATAGATGTTCCCTTTTTCCTGGACAAAACCAATATCGAGAGCAAAGCACTTTGGGTAATCAGCACCACTGGCTCAGTTGCAATGGAGGTCGAACCCAAAACCTTTTCATACATTAAGGGAACATTTCGACATTTTCCGTATGGTTAGTGAGAAAGTCCATATTGCAAATGTACCGTCCCTTACTAGACGTCCCGAAAACATGTTTAAAATTCGGGACGGCGTCGGGCCGAGCGGCAGGGCCAGACCTACCGGGAAGTCATCAAATGAACTTTGTCGGACATTCAGTTTTCGTTTTATTAAATAATCAAATTTTGGTCATTTTTCCGCTATGCCGGAAAATCCCACAAGAGGGCATAAGCAATCATATTGCAATTTGACAAAACATCACCAATCACGACGGGCCATATCTCGAAAACTGAAAATATTTCAAGCCGAAACTTGGTGAGCATAGGTTTGGCATAATGGGCAGTTGGCCCCGAACAAGATGGCGTCTAGGCCTCAACGGTTTTTGAGTTATGGCCATTTTTCTGGGATTAAAGGTCCAAAATGAAAATAGAGAAATGATTTTTTCACTTCACGTCAAAGTCAAGGAGCCTCCGGTGTCAATAAAAAAAATCAGCCATTTATCTATCGTCATTTAAGAGAAATCGTACGATGACAGATTTGTGATGTTCAAATATAGGTGTTTTTTTTCTTCAACAGTTACAGATCCAGTTGCAGGGTGTTCATACAAATATTTTTAAAGTGTGCTGCGGAGCTCTGCGAGATTTCTGTGATTTTCTATGATTTCCTGAAATAACACACACTCACTAAACCCTCCGTAAATAACTCAGTTCTTAACGTAAAGACTTAAAACTCAGGATTCTGTAAAGGCATACCCCAATGAGGATATGAGTTTATTTATAGCTTCCTGTGCCAACAGGAAGTGCCTTAAATGGTGTCATAGTGGCTGTATCCAAGGGTTAAAAAGGTCAGATCTTTTCAAAACTTCATATGTGTGATTAGGCAACCCTGTTGAACTGTAAAATCAGTCATTTCTCCCAACAGATGTCAAAGAAAAGCTCTCACACACACACACAGCAAGGATGGCGTGACAAAGCGCGGTGTTTAAAGACACAGAGAGCAGGCAATGGCATAAACATAATCCCAAGGCCGTGCCGAGTTCAACGAGATATCCCGCTTGACCGTAGCTCGCTCGGTCTAAGCGCAGCGACCATGAGAAAAGTAGGCCCAATATGAAGCCTGCACCAGAACGTCATTTGATTTTGGGTGACAGCGGCGGAACCGTTAGGTTTAGAAGGACAATTCAAACACAGGACTGTTCCTAAGGTCCTCCCGATCTGTGCAAGCCTAACCTTGACCGTGTGACATTAACCCTTCAAGGTTAAAAGAAGGTGTTTACATAAAAACAGTTTGCATTGACTTCTCTCCCCATAGGAATACATTGCCTGCTCCACTAAATTCAACCTGGAGCCTATATGGGTTATGAATGCCGTATGAACCTGTCTTCGGTACCAGTCCATCAGGCCACTATAAGGTCTACCTGTGTCGATTCTAGGCTTCCTGGGCCAACCGGAAGTGCTTAAAATCACCCTAAAAGTGTATATCCATACCCTGCCTACAATTTGATGGACATAGTGCATTGAACCCTGTGTAAATCAGTCAATTCTTAACGTAAAGACTTAAAACTCAGGATTCTGTAAAAGCATAGCCCAATGAGGATATGTGTTGACTTATAGCTATCTGTGTCAACCTGAAGTGCCATAATTGGTGTCTCAGGGGCTGTTTGGAAGGGTTAAAAAATCAGATCTGTCCAAAACTTCATATGTGTGATTAGGCAACCCCCATGAACTGTAAATCAGTCATTTTTCCCATAAAAATTCAAAGGAAAACTAAATCACACAGATACACAACTTGGATGGAGGGACGTATTGGGGTGGGTAGAGACTGACACTGCCTCCAATAGTTAGCTTTGTTCGAGCTAAAAAAGAACCGTCAGACCTAGAGTTCCGAAACTTTAGAATCCTGTTCTAGACCTCAGGTCGATAGTGCGTGGTGAGTTACGGCGCTCTAGAAGGTTCTCGGACCGAGAAACAGCCTCGAACATTTGCAATGACTTCAATTAATTTTGACCATTACAAAAATGGCGACATTTAGAAATGTCCCAGAGTCACAAGACTAGGTGCATTGTGACCGTCTCGGCCCATAGAGACAGAACCCAACGTCTCTGTCCGATAGCTCATTCAAGGACCCCGTAGCAAGTAATTGAAAAAAGTGGATTTTCAGCACCAATTAGGGTTTTACTCGGACACCAAATGACCTATCGAGCCGAAACTTGGGATTCGGGGTCGCCTCAGCTAGGCCTACACATAACACAAGAAATGGACCCGCAGCTAGAACGTAACTACTTGTTTTATGGTTTTTTTATGGTTTGAACCGAAGGCGTTGTGAATTTTGGGCCAGCTCTGAAGTATGTGATACTTGGCTCCTAAACGTGTTGGGAAAAGTGGGTTTGGTGTCAGTTTGTATCAGTTTGGTGCCAGAATGATATCAAATTGACTGATGGACGGTTAATTGCAGGTGACTCTTGTCCATTTGCAATATGTTTAAGCGGTGAGGTACCATCACCAAAAGCAACATTCTGAAATCAACCCTAACGAGCGACGGAGAGGTACCAGTATCTCTACCCAGCCATCCCGAGTTCATCGGGACAGTCAATTTGGCATTCCTGCACGATTTTTATAGCATGACAAATTGGTGATGGTGAATGCCCAGTTAACCATATTGCAAATGCACAGTGACTTTGCAAGAGTGAGGTACCATCACCAAAATGACATTCTGAAATCAACCCTAACGAGCGATGGAGAGGTACCAGAATCACTGCCCAGCCATCCCGAGTTCATCAGGCCAGTCAATTTGGCATTCCTGCATGATTTTCAGTGACTTTGCAAAAGTGAGAAAACATTTGCAATATGTTTTAACAGTGAGGTACCATCACCAAAAGCGACATTCTGAAATCAACCCAAACGAGCGATGGAGAGGTACCAGAACCACTGCCCAGCCATCCCGAGTTAATCGGGCCAGTCAATTTGGCATTCCTGCATGATTTTTATACCATGACAAATTGGTGATGGTGAATGCCCAGTTAACCATATTGCAAATGCACAGTGACTTTGAAAGAGTGAGAAAACATTACCAAATGGACATTCTGAAATCAACACAAAAACTGGCATCACCATAGTGTCCAGACTGTGCCGAGTCCAATGAGGCGCCCCGCTTGACCGTAGCTCGCTCGGTATAAGCGCAGCGACCATGAGAAAAATAGGCCCAAAATGAAGCCTGCACCAGTACGTCATTTGATTTTGGGTGACAGCGGCGGAACCGTTAGGTTTAGAAGGACAATTCAAACACAGGACTTGTTCCTAAGGTCCTCCCGATCTGTGCAAGCCTAACCTTGACCGTGTGACATTAACCCTTCACAGTTAAAAGAAGGTGTTTACATAAAAACAGTTTGCATTGACTTCTCTCCCCATAGGAATACATTGCCTGCTCCCCTAAATTCAACCTGGAGTCTATATGGGTTATGAATGCTGTATGAACCTGTCTTCGGTACCAGTCCATCAGGCCACTATAAGGTCTACCTGTGTCGATTCTAAGCTTCCTGGACCAACCGGAAGTGGTTAAAATCGCCCTAAAGGTGTATACCCATAACCTGCCTGCAGTTTGATAGACATAGTGCATTCAACCCTGTGTAAATCAGTCAATTTTTAACGTAAAGACTTAAAACTCAGGATTCTGTAATAGAATACCCCAATGAGGATGTGTGTTGAGTTATAGCTTCCTGTGCAAACCGGAAGTGCCATAATTTGTGTCTCATGGGCTGTTTCGAGGGGTTAAAAAAATCAGATCTTTCCAAAACTTCATATATGTGATTAGGCAACCCCCATGAACTGTAAATCAGTCATTTTTCCCATAAAATTTCAAAGGAAAACTAAATCACACACACACACAGCTTGGAAGTAGGGACCCATTGGGGTGCGTAGAGACAAACACTCCCCGCATTAGTTAACCTTGTTGGAACTTTTAAAGAACCGTCAGACCTAGAGTTCCGAAACTTTAGAATCCTGTTCTAGACCTCAGGTCGATAGTGCGTGGTGAGTTACGGCGCTCTAGAAGGTTCTCGGACCGAGAAACAGCCTCGAACATTTGCAATGACTTCAATTCATTTTGACCATTACGAAAATGGCGACATTTAGAAATGTCCCAGAGTCACAAGACTAGGTGCATTGTGACCGTCTCGGCCCATAGAGACAGAACCCAACGATTTTTATAGCATGACAAATTGGTGATGGTGAATGCCCAGTTAACCATATTGCAAATGCACAGTGACTTTGCAAGAGTGAGAAACATCACCAAATGGACATTCTGGAATCAACCCTAACGAGCGATGGAGAGGTACCAGAATCACTGCCCAGCCATCCCGAGTTCATCGGGCCAGTCAATTTGGCATTCCTGCAAGAATTTTCAGTGACTTTGCAAAAGTGAGAAAACATTTGCAATATGTTTTAACAGTGAGGTACCATCACCAAAAGTGACATTCTGAAATCATCCCAAACGAGCAATGGAGAGGTGCCAGAATCACTGCCCAGCCATCCCGAGTTCATCGGGCCAGTCAATTTGGCATTCCTGCACGATTTTTATAGCATGACAAATTGGTCTTATGACATTTGGCCCCCACAAAACGCATTATGCCTTATGGACAAGTAAAAAAAAAAAAAAATTATGATAATAAAATATGACTAAAGTATGTTGATACAGTTCTTATACGTGTGTAATTGACACAAAATTCTAAAGAATTTCGAAAAACGGTCCAGAAAGCACTTTTTTAGGGGTGTGTGAAGTTTTTTATGAAATTTTGCAATTATTGACTTTTGACTTCTGACTTCCTATGAAATCATATTGCAAATGGAGAAAACACATGCAATAATGCGCAAGTAAAAATAAAATACAAAATAATGATAATGAAATTGGACAAAAGTATATTCATACAGTTCATACACATGTGGAATTGACAAAAAAAGCTAAAGAATTTCAAAAACGGTCCAGAAAGCACTTTTTTAAGGTGTGATAAGTTTTTGACAAAAAATCAATTTTTTCAAAATTTGGCTTTTGGATGTTGACTTGGGGTCCATTTTCAATATGAAAAACCACGGTGGAGTGCACACGCCACCTGTTGGATTTTTGAAGTGTTACAACTGGCAATTGCCATATGGCATTTGAAATACATTTTCCATGAATCAACGCCGATTTGGGTGGTATTGGCCATTGTGTACATGGTTTGTACTATGCCAATGGTTTCCCATTCATTTTTGTCCAATTCAGGGGGTATTCCCTTACATGTAAATCTTGCCATAGCTGCCTCTAGAGGAGGCAAGACAAAGTGGGTAAAGTGGCTTTGGGTAACGTACTACTTGGAACAATTCGAGGCAGTGTGGGGGCAAAGCTGAAATTGTGGGCCCAAACCCGCTGTTGCTGAGTTCATTCTCCCGAACACTACTTCTGACACAGCATATATTACTGACACCTTTTTTCTGTTTCTACCTAGTTGCAAGATAATGTTCAACTGTCAGCTGAAACATCAAAAAGGTTATAGAATACATGAGTTGGATGCAGCCCATGTTTGGTCTGGTCACTATCTTCTCTTTCACATTTATAGCAGTCTCACGTGAGACTATCAAAAATTGCCAAGGCTGACTATATTTCAAGTCATCCCAAGCGGGGTATTGGGTTAAGTTTTCAACCAGCAATAATCACGCCTCAGATGGACTTCATAGGCTATGATATCGCCTCTGCGAAAGAATAGCATATTACAGCTACTCAAACTGTTTCCAGTGTCTTGCACAGCTTCTCCTTTAACGGTAATATTGTGTTTTAACATTGCAATGTCTAGCAGTTCCCCCCTACCTACCACTTTGGTGGATTCTTGATTGCATGTCATATTCATGACAAGGTGGGGTACTTATTCAATAGATGTTACCTTTTTCCAGTAGTAAAAAAACAATATCGAGAGCAAAGCATGTTGGGTAATCTGCACCACTGGTTCAGCTGCAATGGGTCGCAAACCCAAAACCTTTTCAACTCAACCTTGCCACCGCTGCCTCTAGTGGAAGTGTATAACGTGGCTAAGGGTGCCTTACTTCTTGCAAGAATTAGAGGCAGTGTGGGGGCAATACTGGAATTGTGGACCAATACCCCTGTTGCTGAACCTATTCTCCCCAAGACTACTTCTGACTATATTTCATGTCGTTCCAATGTCGAGTTTTGGGTTAAGTTGTCACCCAACAATAACCACTCCTCGGATGGACCTCATAGGCTATGATAATGCCACTGCGATAGAATTTCAGAATTCAGCTATTCAAACTGTTTGCAGTATCTCGCACAGCTTCTCCGCAAACTGTATTATTTGTTGTTACATTGGTATGTCTAGCAGTTCGGCCCCTACCGAACACTGGTGGATTCTCGATTACATGTAATTAATGGCAAGGCGGGGTACTTGTTCAATAGATGTTCCCTTTTTTCCTGGACAAAACCAATATCGAGAGCAAAGCACTTTGGGTAATCAGCACCACTGGCTCAGCTGCAATGGGGGTCGAACCCAAAACCTTTTCATACATTAAGGGAACATTTCGACATTTTCCGTATGGTTAGTGAGAAAGTCCATATTGCAAATGTACCGTCCCTTACTAGACGTCCCGAAAACATGTTTAAAATTCGGGGACGGCGTCGGGCCGAGCGGCAGGGCCAGACCTACCGGGAAGTCATCAAATGAACTTTGTCGGACATTCTGTTTTCGTTTTATTAAATAATCAAATTTTGGTCATTTTTCCGCTATGCCGGAAAATCCCACAAGAGGGCATAAGCAATCATATTGCAATTTGACAAAACATCACCAATCACGACGGGCCATATCTCGAAAACTGAAAATATTTCGAAGCCGAAACTTGGTGAGCATAGGTTTGGCATAATGGGCAGTTGGCCCCGAACAAGATGGCGTCTAGGCCTCAACGGTTTTTGAGTTATGGCCATTTTTCTGGGATTAAAGGTCCAAAATGAAAATAGAGAAATGATTTTTTCACTTCACGTCAAAGTCAAGGAGCCTCCGGTGTCAATAAAAAAATCAGCCATTTATCTATCGTCATTTAAGAGAAATCGTACGATGACAGATTTGTGATGTTCAAATATAGGTGTTTTTTTTCTTCAACAGTTACAGATCCAGTTGCAGGGTGTTCATACAAATATTTTTAAAGTGTGCTGCGGAGCTCTGCGAGATTTCTGTGATTTTCTATGATTTCCTGAAATAACACACACTCACTAAACCCTCCGTAAATAACTCAGTTCTTAACGTAAAGACTTAAAACTCAGGATTCTGTAAAGGCATACCCCAATGAGGATATGAGTTTATTTATAGCTTCCTGTGCCAACAGGAAGTGCCTTAAATGGTGTCATAGTGGCTGTATCCAAGGGTTAAAAAGGTCAGATCTTTTCAAAACTTCATATGTGTGATTAGGCAACCCTGTTGAACTGTAAAATCAGTCATTTCTCCCAACAGATGTCAAAGAAAAGCTCTCACACACACACACAGCAAGGATGGCGTGACAAAGCGCGGTGTTTAAAGACACAGAGAGCAGGCAATGGCATAAACATAATCCCAAGGCCGTGCCGAGTTCAACGAGATATCCCGCTTGACCGTAGCTCGCTCGGTCTAAGCGCAGCGACCATGAGAAAAGTAGGCCCAATATGAAGCCTGCACCAGAACGTCATTTGATTTTGGGTGACAGCGGCGGAACCGTTAGGTTTAGAAGGACAATTCAAACACAGGACTGTTCCTAAGGTCCTCCCGATCTGTGCAAGCCTAACCTTGACCGTGTGACATTAACCCTTCAAGGTTAAAAGAAGGTGTTTACATAAAAACAGTTTGCATTGACTTCTCTCCCCATAGGAATACATTGCCTGCTCCACTAAATTCAACCTGGAGCCTATATGGGTTATGAATGCCGTATGAACCTGTCTTCGGTACCAGTCCATCAGGCCACTATAAGGTCTACCTGTGTCGATTCTAGGCTTCCTGGGCCAACCGGAAGTGCTTAAAATCACCCTAAAAGTGTATATCCATACCCTGCCTACAATTTGATGGACATAGTGCATTGAACCCTGTGTAAATCAGTCAAT
The DNA here is from genome assembly GCF_036934945.1 of Oncorhynchus masou masou. Taxonomy (NCBI): domain Eukaryota; kingdom Metazoa; phylum Chordata; class Actinopteri; order Salmoniformes; family Salmonidae; genus Oncorhynchus; species Oncorhynchus masou. Next base: position 56,237,230 of record NC_088216.1, on the reverse strand, counting down.
TCTTAACGTAAAGACTTAAAACTCAGGATTCTGTAAAAGCATAGCCCAATGAGGATATGTGTTGACTTATAGCTATCTGTGTCAACCTGAAGTGCCATAATTGGTGTCTCAGGGGCTGTTTGGAAGGGTTAAAAAATCAGATCTGTCCAAAACTTCATATGTGTGATTAGGCAACCCCCATGAACTGTAAATCAGTCATTTTTCCCATAAAAATTCAAAGGAAAACTAAATCACACAGATACACAACTTGGATGGAGGGACGTATTGGGGTGGGTAGAGACTGACACTGCCTCCAATAGTTAGCTTTGTTCGAGCTAAAAAGAACCGTCAGACCTAGAGTTCCGAAACTTTAGAATCCTGTTCTAGACCTCAGGTCGATAGTGCGTGGTGAGTTACGGCGCTCTAGAAGGTTCTCGGACCGAGAAACAGCCTCGAACATTTGCAATGACTTCAATTAATTTTGACCATTACAAAAATGGCGACATTTAGAACTGTCCCAGAGTCACAAGACTAGGTGCATTGTGACCGTCTCGGCCCATAGAGACAGAACCCAACGTCTCTGTCCGATAGCTCATTCAAGGACCCCGTAGCAAGTAATTGAAAAAAGTGGATTTTCAGCACCAATTAGGGTTTTACTCGGACACCAAATGACCTATCGAGCCGAAACTTGGGATTCGGGGTCGCCTCAGCTAGGCCTACACATAACACAAGAAATGGACCCGCAGCTAGAACGTAACTACTTGTTTTATGGTTTTTTTATGGTTTGAACCGAAGGCGTTGTGAATTTTGGGCCAGCTCTGAAGTATGTGATACTTGGCTCCTAAACGTGTTGGGAAAAGTGGGTTTGGTGTCAGTTTGTATCAGTTTGGTGCCAGAATGATATCAAATTGACTGATGGACGGTTAATTGCAGGTGACTCTTGTCCATTTGCAATATGTTTAAGCGGTGAGGTACCATCACCAAAAGCAACATTCTGAAATCAACCCTAACGAGCGACGGAGAGGTACCAGTATCTCTACCCAGCCATCCCGAGTTCATCGGGACAGTCAATTTGGCATTCCTGCACGATTTTTATAGCATGACAAATTGGTGATGGTGAATGCCCAGTTAACCATATTGCAAATGCACAGTGACTTTGCAAGAGTGAGGTACCATCACCAAAATGACATTCTGAAATCAACCCTAACGAGCGATGGAGAGGTACCAGAATCACTGCCCAGCCATCCCGAGTTCATCAGGCCAGTCAATTTGGCATTCCTGCATGATTTTCAGTGACTTTGCAAAAGTGAGAAAACATTTGCAATATGTTTTAACAGTGAGGTACCATCACCAAAAGCGACATTCTGAAATCAACCCAAACGAGCGATGGAGAGGTACCAGAACCACTGCCCAGCCATCCCGAGTTAATCGGGCCAGTCAATTTGGCATTCCTGCATGATTTTTATACCATGACAAATTGGTGATGGTGAATGCCCAGTTAACCATATTGCAAATGCACAGTGACTTTGAAAGAGTGAGAAAACATTACCAAATGGACATTCTGAAATCAACACAAAAACTGGCATCACCATAGTGTCCAGACTGTGCCGAGTCCAATGAGGCGCCCCGCTTGACCGTAGCTCGCTCGGTATAAGCGCAGCGACCATGAGAAAAATAGGCCCAAAATGAAGCCTGCACCAGTACGTCATTTGATTTTGGGTGACAGCGGCGGAACCGTTAGGTTTAGAAGGACAATTCAAACACAGGACTTGTTCCTAAGGTCCTCCCGATCTGTGCAAGCCTAACCTTGACCGTGTGACATTAACCCTTCACAGTTAAAAGAAGGTGTTTACATAAAAACAGTTTGCATTGACTTCTCTCCCCATAGGAATACATTGCCTGCTCCCCTAAATTCAACCTGGAGTCTATATGGGTTATGAATGCTGTATGAACCTGTCTTCGGTACCAGTCCATCAGGCCACTATAAGGTCTACCTGTGTCGATTCTAAGCTTCCTGGACCAACCGGAAGTGGTTAAAATCGCCCTAAAAGTGTATACCCATAACCTGCCTGCAGTTTGATAGACATAGTGCATTCAACCCTGTGTAAATCAGTCAATTTTTAACGTAAAGACTTAAAACTCAGGATTCTGTAATAGAATACCCCAATGAGGATGTGTGTTGAGTTATAGCTTCCTGTGCAAACCGGAAGTGCCATAATTTGTGTCTCATGGGCTGTTTCGAGGGGTTAAAAAAATCAGATCTTTCCAAAACTTCATATATGTGATTAGGCAACCCCCATGAACTGTAAATCAGTCATTTTTCCCATAAAATTTCAAAGGAAAACTAAATCACACACACACACAGCTTGGAAGTAGGGACCCATTGGGGTGCGTAGAGACAAACACTCCCCGCATTAGTTAACCTTGTTGGAACTTTTAAAGAACCGTCAGACCTAGAGTTCCGAAACTTTAGAATCCTGTTCTAGACCTCAGGTCGATAGTGCGTGGTGAGTTACGGCGCTCTAGAAGGTTCTCGGACCGAGAAACAGCCTCGAACATTTGCAATGACTTCAATTCATTTTGACCATTACGAAAATGGCGACATTTAGAAATGTCCCAGAGTCACAAGACTAGGTGCATTGTGACCGTCTCGGCCCATAGAGACAGAACCCAACGATTTTTATAGCATGACAAATTGGTGATGGTGAATGCCCAGTTAACCATATTGCAAATGCACAGTGACTTTGCAAGAGTGAGAAACATCACCAAATGGACATTCTGGAATCAACCCTAACGAGCGATGGAGAGGTACCAGAATCACTGCCCAGCCATCCCGAGTTCATCGGGCCAGTCAATTTGGCATTCCTGCAAGAATTTTCAGTGACTTTGCAAAAGTGAGAAAACATTTGCAATATGTTTTAACAGTGAGGTACCATCACCAAAAGTGACATTCTGAAATCATCCCAAACGAGCAATGGAGAGGTGCCAGAATCACTGCCCAGCCATCCCGAGTTCATCGGGCCAGTCAATTTGGCATTCCTGCACGATTTTTATAGCATGACAAATTGGTCTTATGACATTTGGCCCCCACAAAACGCATTATGCCTTATGGACAAGTAAAAAAAAAAAAAAAAAAATTATGATAATAAAATATGACTAAAGTATGTTGATACAGTTCTTATACGTGTGTAATTGACACAAAATTCTAAAGAATTTCGAAAAACGGTCCCGAAAGCACTTTTTTAGGGGTGTGTGAAGTTTTTATGAAATTTTGCAATTATTGACTTTTGACTTCTGACTTCCTATGAAATCATATTGCAAATGGAGAAAACACATGCAATAATGCGCAAGTAAAAATAAAATACAAAATAATGATAATGAAATTGGACAAAAGTATATTCATACAGTTCATACACATGTGGAATTGACAAAAAAAGCTAAAGAATTTCAAAAAACGGTCCAGAAAGCACTTTTTTAAGGTGTGATAAGTTTTTGACAAAAAATCCATTTTTTCAAAATTTGGCTTTTGGATGTTGACTTGGGGTCCATTTTCAATATGAAAAACCACGGTGGAGTGCACACGCCACCTGTTGGATTTTTGAAGTGTTACAACTGGCAATTGCCATATGGCATTTGAAATACATTTTCCATGAATCAACGCCGATTTGGGTGGTATTGGCCATTGTGTACATGGTTTGTACTATGCCAATGGTTTCCCATTCATTTTTGTCCAATTCAGGGGGTATTCCCTTACATGTAAATCTTGCCATAGCTGCCTCTAGAGGAGGCAAGACAAAGTGGGTAAAGTGGCTTTGGGTAACGTACTACTTGGAACAATTCGAGGCAGTGTGGGGGCAAAGCTGAAATTGTGGGCCCAAACCCGCTGTTGCTGAGTTCATTCTCCCGAACACTACTTCTGACACAGCATATATTACTGACACCTTTTTTCTGTTTCTACCTAGTTGCAAGATAATGTTCAACTGTCAGCTGAAACATCAAAAAGGTTATAGAATACATGAGTTGGATGCAGCCCATGTTTGGTCTTGTCACTATCTTCTCTTTCACATTTATAGCAGTCTCACGTGAGACTATAAAAAATTGCCAAGGCTGACTATATTTCAAGTCATCCCAAGCGGGGTATTGGGTTAAGTTTTCAACCAGCAATAATCACGCCTCAGATGGACTTCATAGGCTATGATATCGCCTCTGCGAAAGAATAGCATATTACAGCTACTCAAACTGTTTCCAGTGTCTTGCACAGCTTCTCCTTTAACGGTAATATTGTGTTTTAACATTGCAATGTCTAGCAGTTCACCCCCTACCTACCACTTTGGTGGATTCTTGATTGCATGTCATATTCATGGCAAGGTGGGGTACTTATTCAATAGATGTTACCTTTTTCCAGTAGTAAAAAAACAATATCGAGAGCAAAGCATGTTGGGTAATCTGCACCACTGGTTCAGCTGCAATGGGTCGCAAACCCAAAACCTTTTCAACTCAACCTTGCCACCGCTGCCTCTAGTGGAGTCATGAAGTAGTGTGAAAGTGGCTTCTGGCACATTACTTCCTGCAACCATTAGAGGCAGTGTGGGGGCAACGCTGAACCTGTGAACCCAAAGCTGCTGTTGCTGAGTCTTTTCTCCGCTAGACTACTTCTGACACAGCAAATACTACTGACACCCTTTCTGTTTCTACTAATTACAATATAATGTGCACCTGTCAGCTGAGACATCAAGAATTTGTTCTTACCTGACTTGCCTTGGTAAAATTTTAAAAAGTTATACACAGAGACAGGACCAATTTTGAGGAAAGCCCTGTCAGAATATGGTTGTACAGACTGAGGAAGAAGGGAAACAAACAAAGATGAGACAGTGAGAAAGAACAATGAGAGATTTCCCCCCTTCCTGTTTTTCTCCTTCTAATCTCTACTCAGTGCGGCCTGTGGCTGTGGCTGTTGCGGCTATCGACCTTCCTCCTCCTCTGATAACTACCCAGTGGATGCCCTAGCTCTGCACTCCACTGCGCCTCCTCCCCCAACTCCACAGTTAACTATTGCGCCTCCCCTCCCGTATGAATCTCCCCTAGTAGCAGCGGTGGACAAACTGCTCTCTGGATCCTTTAATGTTGGGTGGAACGTCAACTCCAAAACCAACCAGAATGGGTGCTGCTGGAGGAGCCAGAGCAGCAGGTTAGAAGAGCAACAACCCATTCTCACAACAACCACTCGTAGCCAGCCAGCCAGGTGGAGGATGAACTGAGAACTGAGCAGCAGCTTCCCTACTCTCTTCCCCTCCACTTAAGAGCTGTCTGCAAAGGAAGAGAGACCTGCAGACACCCTCACCATATGATCCAGCACCAGATATGTATCAACAGTACCTTCTGATGTCATGCCCAAACCCTCAGCCATGACCAGCTGCAAGCCATGCTGATTTGGCTGCCTGGCAACCAATTGTGTATATCCAGAGAACATGGAGACGCAATGAAATTAAAGACATTGTTGAGGATCTTTCCCGCTCAGCCCAGTCAAAACTGTTCGCTGCTCTGGCCCCCCAATGGTGGAACAAACTCCCTCACGACGCCAGGACAGCGGAGTCAATCACCACCTTCCGGAGACACCTGAAACCCCACCTCTTCAAGGAATACCTAGGATAGGATAAGTAATCCTTCTCACCCCCCCCCCCCCCTTAATGATTTAGATGCACTATTGTAAAGTGGCTGTTCCACTGGATGTCAGAAGGTGAATTCACCAATTTGTAAGTCGCTCTGGATAAGAGCGTCTGCTAAATGACTTAAATGTAAATGTAAATGTAGGATCTACCTGACCCCAGCAAAGATGCGATAAGGTTTGCAACAGAAATTAGGGTTCTGTCAGGACAGTACCAGCCATCTGCAGCTGAGATAGCCCATATCTGTAAGAAGAATCTGGGGCATAGGTGGGCTAATGTACAAGGAGACTTTGATTTACAACCAGCTCTGGGCTGAGAATGGTCTATATCAGGACCAACTGGTGGCCGTGTTGGGAAGAATAGGATCACTGTATCCACACAAGACTGACTGGACTACCATCTGAGAATGCAGCATGGAGAAGGATGAGAGCCTGGAAGTGTATCAAAGGAGACTGGAAACCTGTTTCAGGTTGCATAGTGGCATCAGACCAAATTAACAGGCATATGGAGATCTGTTGAAAGACAACATGGTGAGGGGCCTGACACCAGACCTGGAGAAAGCGGTGAAAACCCCCTGTATCAGTTGAGAAACTGATCCTCTGGCCACTGTGGTACAACATTGCAAACATGCTGAGAAACAACAATGTGCTCAAAAGGAAGAAAAGAAGGAATACTCAGAAATTGCAAGCTGCCCTGTTGACATTCTACCAGGGGCAGGTGCCTGCTGGAGTGGGAGGAGGTGGAAAACCCAAAGTTGCTTCACCTGTGGCAAGCCCTGAAAAGATGCACTGTGCTCAATCCAGCAACTTTGTTGCCAACCAAGGAGGATGGAGAGACACATGACTGTACAGCTTTGGTGGAGCTTGTATCTAAACCAAGGTCAGATTTGACTGATGTCCCTTTGCAGAATGCTGATTTGGAAATCTTCGTAGACGGTTCTGCTCAGAGGTCTGAGAAAGGAGAACCAGAGTAGTCCTGTAGTAGCAGACCGAAACAGACGTATGTGGCGCGGCCCTGTATCTGCATCGCCGCCCCTGTGTGTACAGGAGGCCTGTAGGAGTGTGTAACCCAAGGCTTGTATGTGAGTGAGATGGACAGAGGAAGGAAGATGGCAGACTGAACGTAGTTAGGTAGAGCACCTCAAGATAAAAACGGAATATTCAATATCAGTAAGTTAGACTAAATATTAGCACTACACAATCTGGTGGGCAATAACCTTCAATCTGGATAACAACACAAAACAAATCTTTTAAGACTCGGGAAATGTATCGACAATATTACGAGAACAATCAACACCCAAATGTGATGGAGAGTAAGACAGGGGAACCGATTTCAAAACAAAAAAGTGACTCTTCTACAGACACAGACAATTTAATATTTTCACCACCGGGAATGGTAAAAGTCAAAACCGATCTGTTAAAATCCATAAATGACAAACTGGGTATACTTGAACTAGTCAGAGAGGATATGAACGAGTTGAAGTCAAGCCTCGAGATGATTGATGAAAAAGCAGCGACATTGGAGAAAGACACAAACAAGCTAAAAGGCACAGTCAATAAGATTGAAACCGAAGTTAATGAACTTAAAAAGGAGAACACCGTTCTGAGAGAAGCCTTATTTGACATACAGATTAGATCCATGATAGAGAATCTCGTACTTACAGGTATTCAAGAGAAAGAAGGAGAAGTTCCTGAATCTGTAGATAGAGAGTTCCTCCTTACAGCCCGTCAGATTCCACACAAAGCTTTCAACAAAATCCAACTCAAACATGTACACCGCATCGGACAGAGAGGGCAGAGGTATGAACACCCAATCGTTGCCAAATTTGCTTTCTTTAAATATAAAATAATGGTTAAAAGCCTGGGTAAAAGACTTGCTGGCATGAAATTTGGCATGAATTACCAGTTCCCGAAGGAAATTTTAGAATGGCGTAAAGTTCTGTATACAATTTAAGGAAAATAGATTAAAAGGGAACCCGAGTAGCTCTTGTCATCAATAAACTATATATTGATAACCAGTTGTTCAGAGACACATGGCTATTTTAAAAGTTACAAAGTTCCTATAGACGAGGAAAATACTTAAACACACAATTCTAGCCCGGTTATGAATTGTAATAATAGAACAAAAAAGATAGCTTTTCTACATATCTTCAAATATAACTAATTGGAAGACAAAAACACTAATTCAACATGGTGGAGATAAAAACTCAGTAAACAGAAGGCACAGTATGTGTGGATGGTGTGGTGTGTGTTTTTTTGGTGTTTGGGAAAGTGTGGCATTGAGTGAGAAAAGAAATGGTTGAATAGAACCAAAGTATTGCTGTGAGCAGGGGTTGTGAGAGAGCTTTCAATGTTGTTGAGATGATGGATATACTTTTTATAATGAATTATACATCTTCTTTCTTTCTTTCTTTATTTATTGTCCTATCATGGGGAACTACATTTCTTTTAAAATTATTCATCTAATTGATGTATTTATGATCCTATATTGATGGAAGGGTCCACAACCCTTTTTATTTATTATTATTTATTTTTTATTTCCCCTTTTTTAACCAGGTAGGCTAGTTGAGAACAAGTTCTCATTTACAACTGCGACCTGGCCAAGATAAAGCATAGCAGTGTGAACAGATTACAACACAGAGTTACACATGGAGTAAACAATAAACAAGTCAATAACACAGTAGAGAAAAAAAGAGTCTATATACATTGTGTGCAAAAGGCATGAGGAGGTAGGCGAATAATTACAATTAAGCAGATTAACACTGGTGTGATAAATTATATGATGGTCATGTGCAGGTAAAGATACTGGTGTGCAAAAGAGCAGAAAAGTACATTAATAAAAACTGTATGGGGATGAGCAAGATGAATTGGATGGACTATCTACAGCTGTAGCGATCGGTTAGCTGCTCAGATAGCAGATGTTTAAAGTTGGTGAGGGAGATAAGTCTCTATACCCTAGACACCCACCTGAATGACCCAGAGACTCAGGAGAAGTCCCTAACTGTTTTATGGGCCTGCAATTAATTGCCTGCAATTATGTAATTTTGGTAATGGCGAGACTGGTGAGAGGTAAAATCCTTTGCATAAATTGCCTACATTAATATAAATAGTAATAGCTAGTTATGGAAAATAAGATAGCATTTAAAAAATATATATATATTTTTGATGGCTATATATAATATTTTTTTATTTTTTTATTTCACCTTTATTTAACCAGGTAGGCTAGTTGAGAACAAGTTCTCATTTGCAACTGCGACCTGGCCAAGATAAAGCATAGCAGTGTGAACAGACAACACAGAGTTACACATGGAGTAAACGATTAACAAGTCAATAACACAGTAGAAAAAAAGCGGAGTCTATATACAGTGTGTGCAAAAGGCATGAGGAGGTAGGCGAATAATTACAATATTGCAGATTAACACTGGAGTGATAAATGATCAGATGATCATGTACAGGTAGAGATATTGGTGTGCAAAAGTGCAGAAAAGTAAATAAATAAAAACTGTGGGGATGAGGTAGGTGAAAATGGGTGGGCTATTTACCAATAGATTATGTACAGCTGCAGCGATTGGTTAGCTGCTCAGATAGCTGATGTTTGAAGTTGGTGAGGGAGATAAAAGTCTCCAACTTCAGCGATTTTTGCAATTCGTTCCAGTCACAGGCAGCAGAGTACTGGAACGAAAGGAGGCCGAATGAGGTGTTGGCTTTAGGGATGATCAGTGAGATACACCTGCTGGAGCGCGTGCTACGGATGGGTGTTGCCATCTTGACCAGTGAACTGAGATAAGGCGGAGCTTTACCTAGCATGGCCTTGTAGATGACCTGGAGCCAGTGGGTCTTGCGACGAATATGTAGCGAAGGCCAGCCGACTAGAGCATACAAGTCGCAGTGGTGGGTAGTATAAGGTGCTTTAGTGACAAAACGGATGGCACTGTGATAAACTGCATCCAGTTTGCTGAGAAGAGTGTTGGAAGCAATTTTGTAGATGACATCGCCGAAGTCGAGGATCGGTAGGATAGTCAGTTTTACTAGGGTAAGCTTGGCAGCGTGAGTGAAGGAGGCTTTGTTACGGAATAGAAAGCCGACTCTTGATTCGATTTTCGATTGGAGATGTTTGATATGGGTCTGGAAGGAGAGTTTGCAGTCTAGCCAGACACCAAGGTACTTATAGGTGTCCACATATTCAAGGTCGGAACCATCCAGTGTGGTGATGCTAGTCGGGCATGCGGGTGCAGGCAGCGATCGGTTGAAAAGCATGCATTTGGTTTTACTAGCGTTTAAGAGCAGTTGGAGGCCACGGAAGGAGTGTTGTACGGCATTGAAGCTCGTTTGGAGGTTAGATAGCACAGTGTCCAATGACGGGCCGGAAGTATATAGAATGGTGTCGTCTGCGTAGAGGTGGATCAGGGAATCGCCCGCAGCAAGAGCAACATCATTGATATATACAGAGAAAAGAGTCGGCCCGAGAATTGAACCCTGTGGCACCCCCATAGAGACTGCCAGAGGACCGGACAGCATGCCCTCTGATTTGACACACTGAACTCTGTCTGCAAAGTAATTGGTGAACCAGGCAAGGCAGTCCTCCGAAAAACCGAGGCTACTGAGTCTGCCGATAAGAATATGGTGATTGACAGAGTCGAAAGCCTTGGCAAGGTCGATGAAGACGGCTGCACAGTACTGTCTTTTATCGATGGCGGTTATGATGTCGTTTAGTACCTTGAGTGTGGCTGAGGTGCACCCGTGACCGGCTCGGAAACCAGATTGCATAGCGGAGAAGGTACGGTGGGATTCGAGATGGTCAGTGACCTGTTTGTTGACTTGGCTTTCGAAGACCTTAGATAGGCAAGGCAGAATGGATATAGGTCTGTAACAGTTTGGGTCCAGGGTGTCTCCCCCTTTGAAGAGGGGATGACTGCGGCAGCTTTCCAATCCTTGGGGATCTCAGACGATATGAAAGAGAGGTTGAACAGGCTGGTAATAGGGGTTGCGACAATGGCGGCGGATAGTTTCAGAAATAGAGGGTCCAGATTGTCAAGCCCAGCTGATTTATACGGTCCAGGTTTTGCAGCTCTTTCAGAACATCTGCTATCTGGATTTGGGTAAAGGAGAACCTGGAGAGGCTTGGGCGAGGAGCTGCGGGGGGGCCGGAACTGTTGGCCGAGGTATGTCGCCCTCAAGAGGAGGGCGATGGAAATGCATTTGGTGGTTGATCTACTTCTGTTCTGGGAGTGGCACTGTGTGCTCTTTTTGAAAGATGGATCCCAGTCTCTTCAGAGCTATGGGATCCGGGGGGTCGGGGGTGGTCTGCCAGGCATTGGGATGAGGAGGGCATTTAGCGGGTGAAATAGTGGGGACCAATTGGGGATTTACTTAGTAGCAATGCAAATATCATGGTACAGCTATATAGACACTCAATCATCATGTTACTTTTTAATGGTATGTTTACAAACATATATTTTGATAAATATAATTGAAAGTTGTGTTTCATTATGGTAAGTGGTGAAACAAGTATAGCCAGTTATAATCGTAATGCCTTGGGAGATAATAAGAAAAGACGATCAGTATTTACCCAAGGGTCCCAAGGGCCCGTAAAGAAAGACTCATGTAAAGGCCAAATTACAGAGGAGGAACATCTTGATGCAATTAAAAGCTGTTAAGGCTGGGAAAACTCCAGGGTTGGATGGCATACCAGTGGAAGTATACCAAACCTTTTTTGATAGACCCAGAGGAGCATTTTTATCATGTTTTAACCACTCCTATATAAATGGTAGATTATCGGACACGCAACAAGAAGGTCTGAAATCATTATTACTGAAACAGGAGCCAAGTGGTATATTTAAAAATGTGAAGGCCTCTTACACTTCAGTATTGTGATGCAAAAATCCTAGCTAAATGCTTGGCGCGTAGAATTAAAAAAGTATTGTCAGATATTATTAATCCTAATCAGACAGGTTTTTTACATGGACGATACATTGGAGATAATATAAGACAAGTACTGGAAACAATAGAATACTATGAAATATCTGGGACTACAGGCCTGGTTTTCATAGCTGATTTTGAAAAGGCTTTTGATAAAGTACGACTGGAGTTTATATATAAATGCTTGGAATATTTATATTTTGGGGAATCTCATAAAATGGGTTAAAGTTATGTATAATAACCCTCAGTGTAAAATAGTAAATAATGGCTACATCTCAGAAAGTTTTAAACTATCTAGAGGAGTAAAACAAGGTTGTCCACTATCGGTATATCAATTTATTATTGCAATCGAAATGTTAGCTATTAAAATTAGATCAACAACAATAATATTAAAGGATTATAAAACTGTGGCTTAAAAACTAAGGTGTCATTGTACGCTGATGATTCATGTTTTTTTTTAAACCACAATTAGAATCCCTTCACGGCCTCATAGAAAATCTAGATACTTTTGCTAACCTCTGGATTAAGACCAAATTATGATAAGTATTATGTATTGGATCACTAAAAATTGCTAATTTTACATTACCGTGTAGTTTACCAATAAAATTGTCTGATGGGGATATGGACACACTCGGTATACAAGTCCCAAGAGAAAGAAACGATTTCACTCCAATACATTTTTATGGAAAGTTAGCAAAATTAGATAAGATCTTGCTATCATGGAAAGGATCTTGCTATCATGTTATTTTGTGTAAAAATCACCCTGATTAACTTGTTGAATCTAGGGGCCCTTTTTTAAAATAACATTCCCAAAGTAAACGGGCTATTTTTCAGGACCAGAAAATAGAATATACATATAATTGACAGCTTTGGATAGAAAACACTAAAGTTTCCAAAACTGTAAAGATATTGTCTGTGAGTATAACCGAACTGATATTGCAGGCAAAATAATGAGAAAAATCCAATCAGGAACGCAGCGGTTTCAAAATAAGAGTCCCTCTATGCTTCCCCATTGAGCAGTGAATGGGATATTAATGAGATTCCTTTTTCTATGGCTTCCTTAATGTGTCTAGTATCACAAGACATAGTTTCAGGCTTTTATTTTGAAAAATGAGCCTGAGCGACAACATTGCGTCAGTGTCCACCTGATGGCTCTTTGTGTATTTCTCGCGCAAAAGACAGAGGTAGCCATTTTTCCACCCGGTCTTACTGAAAAAAGCTTTGTCCGGTTGATATATAAATCGAATATATATTTGAAAAACACCTTGAGGATTGATTATAAACAACATTTGCCATGTTTCTGTAGATATTATGGAGCTAATTTGGAATATTTTTCGGCGTTGTCGTAACCGCAATTTCCCGTCTTTTACTCAGCCAAAAGTGAAGAACTAACGGAGCAATTTTTGGCAAGAATGTCTTTTTTCTGGAAAAAAGGAACATTTGCTATCTAACTGGGAGTCTCGTGAGTGAAAACATCCGAAGCTCATCAAAGGTAAACGATTTAATTTGATTGCTTTTCTGATTTTCGTGTCCAAATTGCCTGCTGCTAGCTAGGCATAATGCTATGCTAGGCTATCGATAAACTTACACTTACATAAACCTACCCCTAGTGACCTGCTTTTTAAATTATATGAACAAAAAATATTCAATTTTATTTGGAATGGCAAGCCAGACAAAATTAGAAGGGCCTATTCATATAACGAATATGAATTCGGAGGGCAGAAAGTATCACACTAAAGGCCTCAGTCATACAAAAGTTATACTTAAATCCAAACTGGTTCCCTAGTAAATTGGTAGGAATGTCTCACCCCATGTTCAAGAATGGCCTTTTCCCTTTTTTCAGATTACACCTGCTAACTTTCGGTTGTTTGAAAAGGAAAACATCTCAAAAATATTGTTATTTTTAAACAAGCCTGAGAACGTTGGTTGCAATTTCAGTTTAATCCACCTGAAAAGACAGAACAAATAACACACAAATATTGTGGTTAAACTCAAATATACTAATTGATTAAAAAAAATTGGGGGGGATGAAATGTTTAAAAAAAGGTATAATTTTTGTGAATGATCTCATAAATAGGACTGGTGGAGTTATGTCAAACATGCAGCTAACACAGACATATAGAAATGTCTGCTCTACCCTAAATTCCAACCAACTAATTGCAGCATTACCACAAAAATGGAAGAGTATGTATGTCGGCCCTGCATTAAAGAACATAAATGGTTCAAGTGTGATAAATAAAAACATATACCAATTTCATTTAAGGACCAAACAATTGACAGCTGTGCCATATAAATTGCAAAATAGTTGGGAAGAGATTTTCGATGTACCCATTCCATGGCACATGGTTTATGAATTGAAACACAAAACAACACCGGATTCAAAACTTCACATTTTTCATTTTAAATTTCTATACAAAATTATTGCAACCAATAGAATGTTATATATATGTGGGATACAATCTTCAAGCTCTGCAAATTTTGCTGTGAGGACCCAGAGTCATTAGATCATTTATTTTGGTATTGTCCATATGTAACTCATTTTTGGTCACAGGTCCAGGAATGGCTGAAGAATGGCAGCTAACGCTGCAGATAGCAATACTGGGTGATTTAAAAAGCCATAGTCGATCAAACAATAATATAATAATTATTTTACCAAAAATGTTTATCTTTAATTTACAATCTGTAGAAGCTATGAGAATAGAAAGGTTCAGTACTTTTGTGAAGCATCACAGCACAGTTGAAAAATATATGGCATATAGAAATCCAAAATAGATGGTGTTAAGAAATAGATGGTAGAGGTTGAATGGAGCTGAAGGGTGGGACTAATAGCAAGATAACCAATGTAAAACATACGGGGTCTGTAAAATGTATATAGGTTCAAAAATTTGGTGAAATAGCAGATTTACAAATAGAAATCAAACTGGATGGACATGGGTTGGATTTTTTTTCTCATTTTGTCTGTCATAGTTGAAGTGTACCTATGATGAAAATTACAGGCCTCTCTCATCTTTTTAAGCGGGAGAACTTGCACAATTGGTGGCTGACTAAATACTTTTTTTGCCCCACTGTATATATGTATGAAGGTTTATGTATGCATATGTACATGTATGGGTATGTACGTGTATGTATATGGATATTGGAAATGGGACTGGGAATGGGAATGATGCAGACAATTACATTGATCGAAGCAACAATCTTTCCGCAATATTAAGCTGATCCACCCCTTAAAAAAGAGGGAAAAAAGGAAGGAGAACCAATTGTTGCCTATGCTGTAACAACAGCGGCAACAACACTTAAGAGTGCTAAATTACCACCACACCTCTCAGCTCAGGTTGCAGAACTGTTTGCATTCACAAGAGCTTGTATATTGGCTAAAGGCCAGTCAGTCACCATTTTACACAGACAGCAGATATGCATTTGGTGTGGTACATGATTTTGGAACTCTGTGGAAACAACGTAGCTTCCGAACCTCCACCGGCAAGACTATTGCTCACTCCAAACTTGTTGATAACCTGTTGAAAGCAATTCTTCCCTCTGAAATTGCTGTTTGCATGTGTTTGGCACATACTGACTCCTCTGATCCTGTCTCTAAAGGAAACACAATGGCTGATTTGGCAACCATAGCTGTGGCTGTGTCTTTTGACTCACCTGTGTTACAGATGGTTTCACTTCCTGTTCAGAACCTTTTCTCTCTCACTGACATTTCTGATTTGCCGTCTTCTGTAGGTCCTGTTCGAACTGATGAAATGGAAGAGGCTGTGTACTTATGACCAGGTGCAGAAACTGTGGTTGGGCCCGGCTGGGCTACCAACTTTACCACGTTCTTGTTTCCCCTATCTTGCTAAGTTGGCCATGTGTCAAGGGGGAGTGGTTAATTTTGTAAATAATTTTTGGTTTGCACCTGGATTTTCTGTGTTTGCTGAACAATATTATGCAAAATGTGTGATTTGTATGAATAACAATACAGGAAGGGGAATTCCCATGCCCGTGTCTGCTTACCCAACCACAGAAGGGTCTTTTGAGCATGTGATGATGGATTTCATTGAGTTGTCACCCTGTCTGGGTTACAAATATTGTGGATGCCATCTCTATGTGGGTGGAGACATTTCCATACAAGCATGCCACAGCAATGGCTGTTGCAAAGAACCTACAGAGGGAAATCATTCCTAGGTGGGGTCTGCCATCCAAATTATCATCTGACAATGGTTCACATTTTTTGTAAATTCGGTAATACAGAACATGTCAGAAAGTCTGCAAATTGACCTTAGAACTCATTGTAGTTATAGGCCACAGGCCGGGGGGACTCGTGGAGAGAGCTAATCAGACCCTGAAAATTAAGATGGTTAAACTTATGGCAGAGACTGGTCTTCCCTGGGTCACTGTGATGCTTTTGGCACTGATGTACATGAGGGGGTGAGCTCATGGAACCACTGGGTTGGAACCCTCATGAGATACTGACTGGTAGACCTATGAGGATGTTAAATACCCCTTTGCCACAGAACAAGCTGACTCTGATGGGCTGCGATGACGACATGGTAAATTACTGTACCGCTCTAAACAATGTTCTGAAGGCAATTTTTTCAAGTGTGAAAGCAACTTTGCCTCAGCCCCTGGTGGGAGTCCTACATAAACTTCAACCTGGTGACTGGGTTGTGGTCAAGGACCTGAGGAGGAAGCATTGGACCTAGCAGAGGTGGACTGGCCCGTTCCAGGTGTTGCCGATAACCCCCACCGCTGTTCGAGTGGATGAGAGATCGACGTGGGTACACTCCAGCCACTGCAGGAAGGTGCCATATGATCCTGTTCCAGAGGTACTGGAGGATGGGCATCCGCCTGCCATGACCTAGTTGGCCATGGGAGAATCAGGATGAAGTCAGAAGAATGCTGGTCATTGCATTCTTTGCCAGCGAGAAGGGGAAATGGGCCAAATTCCACTGCAGTCCCAAAGGTGGGACCTAAATAACAGCCACTCCCGCTCAAGCCAATGGCAGGCTCAGAATAGGAGTCCAGTAAACAATAGCCACCCTAAGACCAGAAGAAGCAGGAGGCAGGCGCATCCACTGGATGAGCATCACAGCCAGAATCACGAGGGAAACACTTGGTGGTCACTGCTTAATTATACTGTAAAAACTGAACTGATGGTATAAAATACCTCTTGTTATGTATGTAGTCTTTTACCACACTCAGCGATCTCGCCATCCTTACAGTATTCAGTAGAGGCCAGCATTAATGACACTATGTGCACTGGAAGTGCTCTTATCAAATTAAACTTCATGGGGTAAACCTTCACAGGGTAAAACTATGAAGGAAAAATGCATTAATGGTGATTTGTAAGTTACAAAAGATATAAGAGTCGGATTTGATTGTAAACATTGGTGTACAAAAAAAAATTAAAACCTAGACACAGTGTACCAGAACCTATTCTAATCCAACCCCGGCAAACCCCATTCCCGAACCTGCCATTGTCACAACGCAAAGTAATATCTCCATACCATGATCTAATGAATCCTTTTTGGGATTGTCAACATTTGTTAATTATAGAGTCTTCCCACTAGGATGTACCTGGATAAATGGAACATGTGATTCTAACTGCCCCGTTAAAATGAATGTGGGGCAAACCACTATTCAGGCAGAAACAGACAAGCGCTCTCCACATCAATATTGCTCAGCTGCGTTTACTGATGATTATAGGATCTGTGGTGATAAGGCATACCTTTATTTACCAACATATTGGACAAACTGAATATATCCTTTGTTGTAATGCATAAAACAAACTTCTCTATTCCAAGCAGATGAAAACAGGTTAGAAGGAGCATTTCACAATTGAATGACGTTCCAATTGAGTCACAATGATCCTCGAAACTTGAGAAGTTTCGGAAAATGCCCATGAGTTAGACCGATTGGGATATCATTTAGAATCTTAGGTAAATCTAACCACTTCAGGATATTCAATAATGAGCCGCTCGCCTCACGGCTATACAGAATAGAGTAGCACTTGGCATGTTACTAGCACGGGAAGGGGGAGTGCGCCAAATGATAGGTGAACATTGCTGTACATTCATACCCCAGGGTGAGGGTAACTTGACTATTGTAGTGGAACATCTGAAAGAGCTCAGCGGTGATCTCGCAAAAGAACACCAACCAGAAAACGATTGGAATCCGTTTGGATGGGTTAAATCATTATTTGGTGTTATGGGAGCAACAGTTTTTCATTCGCTCATTTATGGTCTAGTAATCTTTTTTGCTGTACTATTTCTTATTGTCTGTGTTAAAAAGCTTTGTTGTAAAGTGCTGGATACTGCCCTTACTATGCCATTGCTTGTTGATCATGCTGACTTTGAGGATGATGATGAGAATAATGATGATGTATCTATAAATGATAGAATGCCTGACTTCCCAGACCTATTTCCCATTCCTGATTACATATCTGATAATGAGGACCCTAACCCTGATCTTAGGGCTAAGGGTATTGAACTACTGGTCCACTCAATTTGTAAGAAATGTCCCAAGGTAGGTAGATGTTCTTGGTGTTAAAAATCATTGAATGGTAAGGATGGGCATTTTTAACCATTCTGACCTCTACCTTTGTGCATGGTGCCTGTGGGATGACTGTCCTATTTGCTGTAATGAAGCTTGTTGTGACTTTGTTTTTTGTTTCATTTTCTGTTACCGATTGACTGTGTTTGGATAAGAAAGGTCTAAAACTCAGCAACCCAAAGGAAGGTTGTTTATAATGGATGAAATATCAGGCACAAACTTTGTTTGTTTAAATGTATGTTTACCGATAATCATGTAATGCTTGTACCCTTAAATTGTTGTGGAAGAAACTTAGTTTCTTGAGAGGGGAATGTGACAGAAAAAATATGTATTTACCTAATTTGGTGGATATTTAACAAGTATTTACTTAACAAACAGTAAGATATTTATGTTCTGCTAATGCTGTGTTAAAGAGATGGTTTCCACTCTAGCTTCCTGCAGTTAGTCTGGGCATCTGGTTAAGGAAATGGGTTTTGTTAAGGATAGCTTGAGCTGACAATGACTTGGTGATAAAAACCTCAAAGCTGGCATTCCATAGACAAGATGTGATGTGTGGAGAAACTAAACCGAGTTGGAAGTAAAACGACATCCCCTGCAGATAACCAGGAGATGGACCAAGGTGGCTTATGGAAAGCATATAAATGACTGCCTAAGCATTTAGGGCCTATATAAGATCTCTGTTTTTTCATTATCAGTTAATTAAGTTCTCAGCAACACAATTGAGAGTGTGCGGTCGACGGTTTCATTCTTGAAATAATTAATTGATGTTGAATAAAGATGATTGAGTAATTGTCCAAGTCTCTCTCAGTACTGACATTTCCACTACAAGTCCTCAACTGGCAGCTTCATTAAATAGTACCCGCAAAACAACGTCAACAGTGAAGAGGTGACTCCGGAATGATGGGCTTCTTGCTCAGTTGTGCACCGGGGCCTACCACTCCTCTTTCTTTTCTGGTTAGAGCCAGTTTGCGCTGTTCTGTGAGGGAGTTGTACAAGATCTTCAGTTTCTTGACAATTTCTCACATGGAATAGCCTTCATTCTTCAGAACAGGGATAGACTGACAAGTTTCAGAAGAAAGTTATTTGTTTCTGGCCATTTTGAGCCTGTAATTGAACCCACAAATGCTGATGCTCCAGATACTCAACTAGTATAAAGAAGGCCAGTTTTATTGCTTCTTTAATCAGAACAAAAGATTTTAGCTGTGCTAACATAATTGCTAAAAGGGTTTCTAATCATCAATTAGCCTTTTAAAACTATAAACTTGGATTAGCTAACACAATGTGCCACTGGAACACGGGAGTGATGGTTGCTGATAATGGGCCTCTGTACGCCCATGTAGATATTCCATTAACAATCAGCCGTTTCCAGCTACAATGGCCATTTACAACATTAACAATGACTACTGTCAGGGTTTACCAGAATTGGACCCAGAAGCAGACCAGGACAAGGTGAGTATAAAGATGGTGAGTATTTATTAATCAATGAGAACGTGGAGGTAGATAGTTCCGGGTGGAGGAGCGGACAGCAGAGGTGGGTTGATGGGAGTGGATAGGCAGATCCAATGGATAACAACACACTGGCGACGAGCAGACAGGGATGAGGTATGGGTTCCGGGTGAATGGCTGTAGACAAAACAAACGGCGGTAAGTTAAAGGCAAGCAAGACGTACAAAACAAATAAAACAACTCTATAAACTGGAGGCTGGTTCGTGGGCACAACATACTGTTCATGGCTAACGATCCGGCAGGGAATGGATGTCAGGTCAGAGCTTTTGAAGGGGAGAGGTGATGATCAGGACAGGTGTGCAGATTACTGATGGGATACAGTTGCGGGTGAACATCGATCTCCCAACAAGCTAATTCGCCCGGCAACCAAACAGGGTGCGTTCCAGGACACCGGAAACACACTCCAGGACAGAAACACAGGCAAACACAGACACAGGAAGCGGGATTCGTGACAACTACACTGTATTTCTGATCAATTTGGTGTTATTTTAATGGACAAAAAATTGTCTTTTCTTCCAAAAACAAGGACATTTCTAAGTGACCTCAAACTTTTGAACAGTAGTGTGTATCTTTCAACTATGCTGTGATGTTTAACGTACAATTTCAATCTATCTAATCGAATAGAATCCACAGATTGGGAGTTGAAGATATACTTTTACTAAGAGTATTAGTATATTAGTAATTGACTGACCCGGTCTCTCCAGATCTCCCATCAGCACTATTTCTATGGTCAATTTTAGATCAAAGTTATGCATTTTCAGCCATTCCTGAACATGACACCAGAAACAGGCTACCTGAGGGCAATACCAAAATAATTGGTCTATTGATTCTGTATCCTCACATAAAAATGTGCAGAGCGTGGATGATTTTATCCCCCAAATATTCAACATTTTGTTGGTGGCAAGAATTCTATATAATAATTTTAGCTGAAAGCACAAAGTCTTCAATCTTGCGTCGTTTTATATATTAACTCATGGAATCGGTACAACAAAATTATTATCCCAACTATTTTTCAATCTGTACAGCACAGTTGTCAACATCCTGATCCTCAAATGAAATTGGTATACTTTCCTGTTTATGCTATTTTTATTCCTCTGTGAGTTTTGATCCTTTATTTTGAGCAGACAGACCAGTTCCCTACCTCCTCCCGCAGCCATCTGCCTCCTGCCTCCTCCATTTTTGGGGTAATGCTGTAGTCAATTGGTTGTACTCTTAGATTAAGCAGACCTACCCGTACAATTCTGATAACACCATGAAAGCTATAACTCGACCATTCCAATTTACAATGTCATTTATGAACATAATATCCTTTTCAAATATCTTTCCCATAAATACAGGTATTTTATCAAACAGCACACATTTGTGCCACCGTATTTGTTATAATATTTGTTCTATCTTTTCAGAGGGGTGAAATTGAAACTGTAGCCCCCGGTGATTTGCCCTCAGTGATGCGTTGTGCAGACCACACCACCCTCTGGAAAGCCTTGCGGTTGAGGGTGTTGCAGTTGCTGTACCAGGCTGTGATAAGAGCCCGACAGGATGCTCTCGATTGTGCATCTTTTAAAGTTGGTCAGGGTTTTGGGTGACATGCCAAATTTCTTCAGCCTCCTGAGGTTGAAGAGGCGCAGTTGCTGTCCATTCGATGCGGAGGTGCTCCCTCTGCTGTTTCCTAAAGTCCATGATCACCTCCTTTGTTTTGTTGAGTGAAAGGTTGTTTTCCTGACACCACACTGTGAGTGCACTCACCTCCTCCCTGTAGGCTGTCTCGTCGTTGTTGGTAATCAATCCCACTACGGTTGTGTCGTGTGCAAACTTGATAATTGAGTTGGAGGCGTAAATGGCTACACAGTCATGGGTGAACAGGGAGTACAGGAGGGGGCTGAGCACACACACTTGTGGGGCCCCAGCATTGGTGGGTCAGCAAAGTGGAGATGTTGTTTCCTACTTCCTCCACCTGGGGTGGTCCGTCCGAAAGTCCAGAACCCAATTGCATAGGGTGAAGTTCAGACCCAGGGCCTCCAGCTTGATGATGAGCTTGGAGGCTACTATGGTGTTGAATGCTGAGCTGTTGTCAATGAATACCATTCTTACATAGGTATTCCTTTTGTCCAGATGGAATAGGGCAGTGTGCAGTGTGATGGCGAATGCGCCATCTGTGGACCTGTTGGGGCGGTATGCAAACTGAAGTGGGTCTAGGGTGGCTGGTAAGATGGAGGTGATATGATCCTTGACTAGTCTCTCAAAGCACTTTATGATGACAGAAGTGAGTGCTCTTGGGCGGTAGTAATTTAGTTCAGTTATCTTTGCCTTCTTGGGTACAGGAACAATGGTAGCCATCATGAAGCATGTGGGGACAACAGATTGGGATAGGGAGCGATTGAATATGTCCGTAAACACACCAGCCAGCTGGTCTGCGCATGCTCTGAGGCCGTGGCTAGGGATGCTGCATGGGCCAACAGCCTTGCGAGGTTTAACACATTCAAATGTTTTACATCAGCCACGGAGAAGGAGAGGGGTGGCACAGTCCTTGTTAGTGGGCCACGATGGCGGCACTGTATTATCCTCAAAGCGGGCAAAGGTGCTAAGTTTGTCTGGAAGCGTGACGCCGTTGTCCGCGATGTGGCTGATTCTCTTTTTGTAGTCCGTGATTTCCTGTAGACCCTGCCACATACTTTTGATGTCTGAGCCGTTGAATAGCGACTCCACCTTGTCCTTGTACCGGCATTTCGCTTGTTTGATTGCCTTGTGGAGGGAATAACTACACTGTTTATATTCAGTCATATTCCCAGACCTCTTTCTGTGATTAAATGCGATGGATGGCGTTTTCAGTTTTGAGTGAATGCCGCCATCCATCCACGGTTTCTGGTTAGGGTAGGTTTAAATAGTCACAGTGGGTACAACATCTCCAATGCACTTCTTTATAAAAGCACTCACCAAGCACTCACTAAGTCAGCGGATAAGTCGATGTTGTTCTCTGAGGCTGACCTGAACATATTCCAGTCCGCGTAATCAAAACAATCTTTGAAGCGTGGCTTCCGATTGGTCGGATCAGCGTTGAATGGTTCTCGTCATTGGTACATCCTGTTTGAGTTTCTGCCTAAAAGACGGTAGGAGCAAGATGGCGTTGTGGTCGAATTTGCCAAAAGGAGGGCAGGGGAGGGCTTTGTATGCATCGTGGAAGTTTGATTATGTGTAAAATGTTAGACAAGGGGGGGTAAGGGGATCCCTAACATCCCACTCATTGTAGCAGTGCAGGGCCTTAGCTACACCATCTCCAACATAAAGAAAAGAAGAAGAAAAAACAATAAGACTGGCATCCAACACAATCAGACCACTAAGGGTCTGTACACTTGACCATATGAACCCTTACTCATGGAACACCAAAATACTACAAAGACCTTAAAAAAGTATTCACCTCCCTACACCTCCAGACACACACAAGCAGGAACTGGTCATTCAAAGCCCTCGGAATAACACATCACAGACAGAAACACAGTCACTGTCATCCCCTCACTGACCACAGATCAAAGCACAACAGTATGTAACAACCAGTGGAGGCTGGTGGGAGGAACTATAGGACAGGCTAATTTTAATGGCTGGAATGGAATAACAGATTAAACATATGGAAAGCACATTTGGCTCCGTTCCATTTATACAATTTCATCCATTATAATAAGCCCATCCTCCTATAGCTCCTCTCACCAGCCTCCACTGGGAACAACAGACACAAAGACATAGCATGGATGGCTGCCATAAACTGTTTCCCCACTAGGGTTCTCATGTTCAGCAGGGGCAGGAGTATAGCCAGGAAAGACTCCTGTCCACATGGCTGTAGTGAGAAAGAAACAGAAGAGCACATTCTTTGTCAATGTGAGGTGACACAAAACATCTGGCTAATAACCTCTGCTTTCCTCACCAGACTATCTGGGATGGCGGCGGGGACCCTCCAGGGCATCCTCTTCGGAACACCTGAGGGACCTCGAACACGCCAAGAGAGGAAAGCCTGGAGGGTCCTCAGTGCCACAAAGCAGGTCATATGGGACATCAGAAACACCAAAATGTACTACAAACAGGACACACTCCCCATCGTCACCTCCCGCATAAATTGCAAAATTTCATAAAAAACTTCACACACCCCTAAAAAAGTGCTTTCTGGACCGTTTTTCGAAATTCTTTCGAATTTTGTGTCAATTACACACGTATAAGAACTGTATCAACATACTTTAATCATATTTTATGATCATAATTTTTTTTTTTTACTTGTGCATAAGGCATATGTTTTCTCCATTTGGAATATGATTTCATAGGAAGTCAAAAGCCAAAAATTGCAAAATTTCATAAAAAACTTCACACACCCCTAAAAAAGTGCTTTCTGGACCGTTTTTCGAAATTCTTTCGAATTTTGTGTCAATTACACACGTATAAGAACTGTATCAACATACTTTAGTCATATTTTATTATCATAATTTTTTTTTTTTTTACTTGTGCATTAGGCATATGTTTTCTCCATTTGGAATATGATTTCATAGGAAGTCAAAAGTCAAAAATAGCTAAATTTTATAAAAAACTTCACACACCCTAAAAAAGTGCTTTCTGGACCATTTTTCGAAATTCTTTCGAATTTTATGTCAATTACACACATATAAGAACTGTATCAACATACTTTAGTCATATTTTATTATCATATTTATAAAAACTTTTTTTACTTGTGCATAAGGCATATGTTTTGTGTGGGCCAAATGTCATAAGAAATTTGACATGCTCAAAAATCCTGCAGAAATGCAAAATTGACTGGCCTGATGAACTCGGGATGGCCGGGCAGTGATTGTTGTTCCTTTCCATCACTCGTGGTGTTGATTTCATCATGTCCATTTGTTTATGTTTTCTCACTTTTGCAAAGTCACTGTGCATTTGCAATATGGTTCACTGGGCATTCACCATCACCAATTTGTCATGCCATAAAAATCGTGCAGGAATGCCAAATTGACTGGCCCGATGAACTCGGGATGGCTGGGCAGTGATTCTGGTACCTCTCCATTGCTCGTTAGGGTTGATTTCAGAATTTCCATTTGTATATGTTTTCTCACTTTTGCAAAGTCACTGTGCATTTGCAATATGGTTAACTGGGCATTCACCATCACGAATTTGTCATGCTATAAAAATCGTGAAGGAATGCGAAATTGACTGGCCCGATGAACTCGGGATGGCTGGGCAGTGATTCTGGTACCTCTCCATCGCTCGTTAGGGTTGATTTCAGAATGTCACTTTTGGTGATGGTCCCTCACTGTTAAAACATATTGCAAATGTTTTCTCACTTTTGCAAAGTCACTGTGCATTTGCAATATGGCTCAATGGGCATTCACCATCACAAATTTGTCATGCTATAAAAATCGTGCAGGAATGCAAAATTGACTGGCCCGATGAACTCGGGATGGCTGGGCAGTGATTCTGGTACCTCTCCATTGCTCGTTAGGGTTGATTTCAGAATGTCACTTTTGGTGATGGTACCTCACTGTTAAAACATATTGCAAATGTTTTCTCACTTTTGCAAAGTCACTGTGCATTTGCAATATGGCTCAATGGGCATTCACCATCACAAATTTGTCATGCTATAAAAATCGTGCAGGAATGCAAAATTGACTGGCCCGATGAACTCGGGATGGCTGGGCAGTGATTCTGGTACCTCTCCATTGCTCGTTAGGGTTGATTTCAGAATGTCACTTTTGGTGATGGTACCTCACTGTTAAAACATATTGCAAATGTTTTCTCACTTTTGCAAAGTCACTGTGCATTTGCAATATGGCTCAATGGGCATTCACCATCACGAATTTGTCATGCTATAAAAATCGTGCAGGAATGCAAAGTTGACTGGCCCGATGAACTCGGGATGGCTGGGCAGTGATTCTGGTACCCCTCCATTGCTCGTTAGGGTTGATTTCAGAATGTCACTTTTGGTGATGGTACCTCACTGTTAAAACATATTGCAAATGTTTTCTCACTTTTGCAAAGTCACTGAGCATTTGCAATATGGCTCAATGGGCATTCACCATCACGAATTTGTCATGCTATAAAAATCGTGCAGGAATGCCAAATTGACTGGCCCGATGAACTCGGGATGGCTGGGCAGTGATTCTGGTACCTCTCCATCGCTCGTTAGGGTTGATTTCAGAATGTCACTTTTGGTGATGGTACCTCACTGTTAAAACATATTGTAAATGGACAAGAGTCACCAGCAAGTCACCGTCCATCAGTCAATTTGATATCATTCTGACACCAAACTGATACAAACTGACACCAAACCCACTTTTCCCAACTCGTTTAGGAGCCAAGTATCACATACTTCAGAGCTGGCCCAAAATTCACAACGCCTTCGGTTCAAACCATAAAAAAAACATAAAACACGTAGTTACGTTCTAGCTGCGGGTTCATTTCTTGTGTTATGTGTAGGCCTAGTTGAGGCGACCCCGAATCCCAAGTTTCGGCTCGATAGGTCATTTGGTGTCCAAGCAAAACCCTAATTGGTGCTGAAAATCCACTTTTTTCCATGACTTGCTACGGGGTCCTTGAATGAGCTATCGGACAGAAACGTTGGGTTCTGTCTCTATGGGCCGAGACGGTCACAATGCACCTAGTCCTGTGACTCTGGGACATTTCTAAATGTCGACATTTTTGTAATGGTCAAAATGAATTGAAGTCATTGCAAATGTACGAGGCTGTTTCACGGTCCGAGAACCTTCTAGAGTGACGTAACTCACCACGCACTATCGACCTGAGGTCTAGAACAGGATTCTAAAGTTTCGGAACTCTAGGTCTGACGGTTCTTTAAAAGTTCCAACAAGGTTAACTAATGCAGGGATTGTATGTCTCTACGCACCCCAATGGGTCCCTCCTTCCAAGCTGTGTGTGTGTGATTTAGTTTTCCTTTGAAATTTTATGGGAAAAATGACTGATTTACAGTTCATGGGGGTTGCCTAATCACATATATGAAGTTTTGGAAAGATCTGATTTTTTTAACCCCTCGAAACAGCCCATGAGACACAAATTATGGCACTTCCGGTTGGCACAGGAAGCTGTAACTCAACACACATCCTCATTGGGGTATTCTATTACAGAATCCTGAGTTTTAAGTCTTTACCATAAAAACTGACTGATTTACACAGGGTTGAATGCACTGTGTCTATCAAACTGCAGGCAGGGTATGGGTATACACTTTTAGGGCGATTTTAACCACTTCCGGTTGGTCCAGGAAGCTTAGAATCGACACAGGTAGACCTTATTGTGGCCTGATGGACTGGTACCGAAGACAGGTTCATAAGGCATTCATAACCCATATAAGCTCCAGGTTGAATTTAGGGGAGCAGGCAATGTATTCCTATGGGGAGAGATATCATTGTATTCTATGAGATCAAAAAACCCTGTTTTACTGTTAAGGGTTAATGCCACACGGTCAAAGTTAGGCTTGCACGGATCGGAAGGACGTTAGGAACATTCCTGTGGTTGAATTGTCTTTCTAAACCTAACGGTTCCGCCGCTGTCACCCAAAATCAAATGACATTGTGGTGCAGGCTTCATTTTGGGCCTACTTTTCTAATGCTCGCTGCTCTCAGACCGAGCGAGCTACGGTCAAGCGGGATATCTCGTTGAACTCGGCACTGCCTAGGGATTATGTTTATGCCATTGCCCGATCTCTGTGTCTTTAGGCACCGCACTTTTTTACTCCATCCTTGCTGTGTGTGTGTGTGAGATCTTTTCTTTGACATCTGCTGGGAGAAATGACTGATTTACAGTTCAGGAGGGTTACCTAGTCACACATATGAAGTTTTGGAGAGATGTGACCTTTCTAACCCTTCAAAACAGACAGTGTGACCCAATTAAAGGCACTTCCGGTTGGCATAGGAAGCTATAAGTAAACACATGTCTTGATTGACATAGACACTTACAGAATCCTGAGTTTTAAGTCTTTAAGTTGAGAATTGACTGATCTACACAGGGTTGAATGCAGAGTCATTTTCACCTTTGCTGGTGATTTTGGGTGAATTTAAACACTTCCGGTTGCTCCAGGAAGCTTAGAAGTGACACAGGTAGACCTCATAGTGGTCTGATGGACTGTCATAGAAGACAGGTTCATAAGGCATTCATAACCCACATAGGCTTCAGGTTGAATTTAGAGGTGAAGGCAATGTATTCCTATGGGGAGAGAAGTCAATGCACACTGTTTGATGTAAACACCTTCTTTTAACTGTGAAGGGTTAATGCCACACAGTCAAGGTTAGGCTTGCACAGATCGGGAGGACCTTAGGAACATTCCTGTGTTTGAATTGTCCTTCTAAACCTAACGGTTCCGCCGCTGTCAGACAAAATCAAATGACGTTGTGGTGCAGGCTTCATTTTGGGACTACTTTTCTCATGGTCGCTGCGCTCAGACCGAGCGAGCTACGGTCAAGCGGGGCGTCTCGTTGAACTCGGCACAGTCTGGACACTATGGTGATGCCATTTTTTGTGTTGATTTCAGAATGCCATTTTGGTGATGGTCCCTCTCCGCTTAAACATATTGCAAATTAACAAAAGTCAACTAGCAAGTCAGTGTCCATCAGTCAATTAGATGTCATTCTGACACCAAACTGATATCAATTGACACCAAACCCACTTTTTCCAACTCATTTAGAAGCCAACTATCACATATGTCAGAGCAGGCCCATAATTCACAGCGCCTTTAGTTTAAAACATAATAAAAACGTAAAACACATAGTTACGTTCTAGCTGCGGGTCCAGTTCGGACATTATGTGTAGGCCTATGTGAGGCGACCCCGAATCCCGAGTTTCGGCTCGATAGGTCATTTGGTGTCCGAGTAAAACCCTAATTGGTGCTGAAAATCCACTTTTTTCAATTACTTGCTACGGGGTCCTTGAATGAGCTATCGGACAGAAACGTTGGGGTCCGTCTCTATGGGCCGAGCCGGTTTCAATGCACCTAGTCTTGTGTCTCTGAGACTTTTCTAAATGTCGCCATTTTTGTAATGGTCAAAATGAATTGAAGTCATTGCAAATGTACGAGGCTGTTTCTCGGTCCGAGAACCTTCTAGAGCCACCTAACTCACCACGCACTATCGACCTGAGGTCTAGAACAAGCTTCTAAAGTTTCGGAACTCTAGGTCTGACGGTTCTTTTTTAGCTCGAACAAAGCTAACTATTGGAGGCAGTGTCAGTCTCTACGCACCCCAATACGTCCCTCCTTCCAAGTTGTGTATCGGTGTGATTTAGTTTTCCTTTTAATTTTTATGGGAAACATGACTGATTTACAGTTCATGGGGGTTGCCTAATCACACATATGAAGTTTTGGACAGATCTGATTTTTTTAACCCTTTGAAACAGCCCCTGAGACACCAATTATGGCACTTCCGGTTGACACAGGAAGCTATAAGTCAACACATATCCTCATTGGGCTATGCTTTTACAGAATCCTGAGTTTTAAGTCTTTACGTTAAGAATTGACTGATTTACACAGGGTTCAATGCACTATGTCTATCAAATTGCAGGCAGGGTATGGATATACACTTTTAGGGTGATTTTAAGCACTTCCGGTTGGTCCAGAAAGCTTAGAATCGACACAGGTAGACCTCATAGTGTCCTGATTGACTGTCATCAAAGACAGGTTCATAAGGCATTCATAACCCACATAGGCTTCAGGTTGAATTTAGAGGAGCAGGCAATGTATTCCTATGGGGAGAGAAGTCAATGCACACTGTTTGATGTAAACACCTTCTTTTAACTGTGAAGGGTTAATGCCACACGGTCAAAGTTAGGCTTGCACAGATCGGGAGGACCTTAGGAACATTCCTGTGTTTGAATTGTCCTTCTAAACGGTTCCGCCGCTGTCACCCAAAATCAAATGACGTTGTGGTGCAGGCTTCATTTTGGGCCTACTTTTCTAATGGTCGCTGCGCTTAGACCGAGCGAGCTACGGTCAAGCGGGATATCTCGTTGAACTCGGCACGGCCTTGGGATTATGTTTATGCCATTGCCTGCTCTCTGTGTCTTTAAACACCGCGCTTTGTCACTCCATCCTTGCTGTGTGTGTGTGTGAGAGCTTTTCTTTGACATCTGTTGGGAGAAATGACTGATTTTACAGTTCAAGAGGGTTGCCTAATCACACATATGAAGTTTTGAAAAGATCTGACCTTTTTAACCCTTGGATACAGCCACTATGACACCATTTAAGGCACTTCCTGTTGGCACAGGAAGCTATAAATAAACTCATATCCTCATTGGGGTATGCCTTTACAGAATCCTGAGTTTTAAGTCTTTACGTTAAGAACTGAGTTATTTACGGAGGGTTTAGTGAGTGTGTGTTATTTCAGAAAATCATAGAAAATCACAGAAATCTCGCAGAGCTCCGTAGCACACTTTAAAAATATTCGTATGAACACCCTGCAACTGGATCTGTAACTGTTGAAAAAAAACAACCTATATTTGAACATCACAAATCTGTCATTGTACGATTTCTCTTAAATGACGATAGATAAATGGCTGATTTTTTTGTTATTGACACCGGAGGCTCCTTGACTTTGACGTGAAGTGAAAAAATAATTTCTCTATTTTCATTTTGGACCTTTAATCCCAGAAAAATGTCCATAACTCAAAAACCGTTGAGGCCTAGACGCCATCTTGTTCGGGGCCAACTGCCCATTATGCCAAACCTATGCTCACCAAGTTTCGGCTTCGAAATATTTTCAGTTTTCGAGATAAGGCCCGTCGTGATTGGTGATGTTTTGTCAAATTGCAATATGATTGCTTATGCCCGCTTGTGGGATTTTCCGGGATAGCGGAAAAATGACCAAAATTTGATTATTTTATAAAACGAAAACCGAATGTCCGACAAAGTTCATTTGATGACTTCCCGGTAGGTCTGGCCCTGCCGCTCGGCCCGACGCCGTCCCCGAATTTAATAAATGTTTTCGGACATCTAGTAAGGGACGGTACATTTGCAATATGGACTTTCTCACTAACCATACAGAAAATGTCGAAATGTTCCCTTAAGGTATGAAATAACACATATGGAATCATGTAGTAAACTTGATGACAGTTTTGCACATGCTTGGCATTCTCTCAACCAGCTTCATGAGGTAGCCAACTGGAATGCATTTCAAATAACAGGTGTGCCTTGTTGAAAGTTAATTGTCAAATTTCTTTCCTTTTTAATCTGTTTGAGCCAATCAGTTGTGTTGTGACAAGGCATGGATGATTTATAGTATATAGCCCTATCTTGTAAAAGAACAAGTCAATACTATGATGAAAATTACAGGCCTCCTCATCTTTTTTAGTGGGAGAACTTGCACAATTGGTGGCTGACTAAATACTTTTTTGCCCCACTGTATGTCATGGTGCCAAGGCATATGAACTTGTCACGTTCTGACCATAGTTCTTTTGTGTTTTCTTTGTTTTAGTGTTGGTCAGGACGTGAGCTGAGTGGGCATTCTATGTTGTATGTCTAGGTTGTCTCTTTCTATGTTTGGCCTGATGTGGTTCTCAATCAGAGGCAGGTGTTAATCATTGTCTCTGATTGGGAACCATATTTAGGTAGTCTGTTTTGTGTTGGGTTTGGTGGGTGGTTGTCTTCTGTCTTTGTGTCTATGCATCAGATAGGACTGTTTCGGTTTTTCACATTTGTTGTTTTGTATTTTGTAGTGTTCACGTTTATTGTCCTTATTAAACATGTTGAACACTAACCACCCTGCATTTTGGTCCTCCTCTCCTACAACAGAAGAAAACCGTTACAGAACCACCCACCAACCAACCAAGGACCAAGCGGCGTGGTAACAGGCAGCAGCAGCAGGAGAGGCAGCGATGTCAGGACTCCTGGAAATGGGAGGACGCCAGGACGTTTTGAACGGCAAGGGTTGCTACACATGGGAGGAGATCCTGGCTGGAAGGGATAGCCTCCCATGGGAACAGTTGGAGGCAGCTCGGAGAGCGGAGGCAGCCGGAGAGAGGAGCCAGCGATATGAGGGAAGACGGCTGGCAAGGAAGCCTGAGAGGCAGCCCCAAAAATGTATTGGCGGGGGCACACAGAGAGTGTGGCGAAGCCAGGTAGCATTCAAACAGGTAAGGTTGGGCAGGCTCGGTGCTCAAGAACTCCAGTGCACCTGCACGGTCTGGTCTATCCAGTACCACCTGCACGCAAAAGCCCTCCGGTGGCAGCCCCGCGCACCAGGCTGTCTCTCCGTCTCATCCCTACGGGTGCTCCCGCCTGTCCAGACCTGTCCGAGGCCGCCAGAGTCTCCCGCCTGTCCGAGGCCGCCAGAGTCTCCCGCCTGTCCGAGGCCGCCAGAGTCTCCCGCCTGTCCGAGGCCGCCAGAGTCTCCCGCCTGTCCGAGGCCGCCAGAGTCTCCCGCCTGTCCGAGGCCGCCAGAGTCTCCCGCCTGTCCGAGGCCGCCAGAGTCTCCCGCCTGTCCGAGGCCGCCAGAGTCTCCCGCCTGTCCGAGGCCGCCAGAGTCTCCCGCCTGTCCGAGGCCGCCAGAGTCTCCCGCCTGTCCGAGGCCGCCAGAGTCTCCCGCCTGTCCGAGGCCGCCAGGAGCCGCCAGTCCGCCAGGAGCCGCCAGGGCCGTCAACCAGCCTGAGCTTCCTCTCGGTCCTGAGCTGCCCCTCTGTCCTGAGCTGCCCCTCTGTCCTGAGGAGTTTGTTTAGTCCAGTGGGGCCCTTTAGTAGGGTTGCCAATCCTAGGTCGGTGGCCGTTCCTAGGATGAGCAGACAAAGACTATGATGGAGTGGGGTCCACATCCTGTGCCAGAGCCGCCACCGCGGACAGATGCCCACCCAGATCCTCCCCTATAGGTTCAGGTTTTGCTCACCTTGGGGGGGGGGGACTGTCACGTTCTGACCATAGTTCTTTTTGTTTTCTTTGTTTTAGTGTTTGTCAGGACGTGAGCTGAGTGGGCATTCTATGTTGTATGTCTAGGTTGTCTATTTCTATGTTTGGCCTGATATGGTTCTCAGAGGCAGGTGTTAGTCATTGTCTCTGATTGGGAACCATATTTAGATAGCCTGGTTTGTGTTGGGTTTGGTGGGTGGTTGTCTTCTGTCTTTGTCTATGTACCAGATAGGACTGTTTTGGTTTTCACATTTGTTGTTTTGTATTTTTTTTAGTGTTCTGGTTTATCGTCTATATTAAACATGCTGAACACTGACCACGCTGCATTTTGGTCCTCCTCTCCTTCAACGCAAGAAAACCATTACAGAACTAACAGGTTATAGAGCAAAACACGCTATTATCCCAACACATATGTTGTAATATGGCTTATTCTTCTGAAATGGCTACCCTGTGATTTTACTTATGCGCCGCTACTGGCAGCTGTAGAACTTTTTAAGGTCATGAGGGTCCATGCCAAATCTTTTCAGCCTCCTGAGGGGTAATAGCCATTGTCATGCCCTCCTCACGACAGTGTTGTTGTTTGAACCATGATAGGCCCTTAGTGCTGTGGACACCGAGGAACTTGAAGCTCTCGACGCGCTCCACTACAGCACTGTCGATTTGAATGGGGGCGTGTTCTGCCCTGTGTTTCATGTAGTCCACGATAAGCTCCTTTGTCTTGCCGACATTGAGGGAGAGGTTGCTGCCCTGGCACCAATAGGCTGTCTCATTGTTGTCAGTGATCAAGCCTACCACCGTTGTGTCATTGGTGCATATTGAACAATTATATTGCAAAGTACAGCCTTACCTAAGTATCTTGGGTCCATAAAATGGGGTAACAGCCTACTCAGTGACACCACAGAACACAACTGCGAAGAGTTTACACAAATATTAGCGTCGTAGCTCTTATTGTAGGACTGTGGGAAATCACCTCACTCATCAACCTATTGACTGGTGAGCTAATGTGGCTCATTTCAAAGTAGTGTCAAAGTCCTGCAATCAGAGTTACGACCTTAATATGTGTGTAAACTCTTCACAGTTGTGTTCTGTGGGTGTCTCTGAGTAGGTTGATACCCAATTTCATGGACCCAAGATCCATATGTAAGGCTGTATATTACAATATGAATGTCAAATACACACAATAGATGGACTGATGGTCATTTCCATTTTAGTCATATAGCAGATACTCTAATCCAGAGTAATTACAGTTAAGTACCTTGCTCAACAGCACCAACATATTTTTCCCTAAGTCGGCTCGGGGAGTAGAACCAGCAACATTTTGGGTACTGGCCCAACGCTCTTAACCGCTAGGTTACATGCCGCCCGCAGTCAAAGTCCTGCAATATGAGCTACAACACTAATATTTATAAACTCCTCATAGTTGTGATCTCTAGGTGTCACTGAGTAGGCTGATACTCCAT
This sequence comes from Oncorhynchus masou masou, assembly GCF_036934945.1. Classification (NCBI taxonomy): domain Eukaryota; kingdom Metazoa; phylum Chordata; class Actinopteri; order Salmoniformes; family Salmonidae; genus Oncorhynchus; species Oncorhynchus masou. The sequence continues at coordinate 56,203,296 of NC_088216.1, read as the reverse complement.
TTCATGGCCCCAAGATCCATAGGTAAGGCTGTACATTGCAATATGAATGTTCACTACACAGTAAGTTGACTGGTGAGCTAATATGGCTCTTTCCCCAGTGGTGAAAAAGTCCTACAATAAGAGCCACAATGCTAATATTTGTGTAAACACTTCACAGTTGTGTTCTGGATTGATACCCCATTTCATGGACCCAAGATCCATAGCTAAAGCTGTACCATTGCAATATGAATGTTAAATATGCACAATAGACTGAATAGTGAGGGGATTTTCCACAGTTAAAGTCCTGCAATAGGAGATATGACACTAATGTTTGTGTAAACTCTTCACAGTTGTAAACATTTCATGGACCAAAGAGCCATAGGCAAGGCTGTGGAATGCATACGATATGCCCCCAATGCAATTCTGAAGTCCAATACAGCCACAGTGCGATTTCAACTGATTTAGATTTTTGGGTCAAATGAACAAATTATCTTTTGTTGAATTTATATAACAACATTCCAAACTTGTTTAGCATTATCTTGTCCAAATATGGAATGATGCCACTATTCGTATCTGTTTGCATCAGTTTCAATATGGGACTTTGATTTTGAAGGCGAACCACAAATTCTACTATTATGGCTAATCATTATTATGGCTAGCTTCACATAGGTGCAAAAGCAGGCAAAAGCAATGAGCAACTACACTATGACATTGATCTACCTTTGATGTGTTAGATACCACCCACATGAGTTTGATTGACACCCCCCCATTATCATATTGGAGGAGGAAATCCAGAAATAAATGAATGAATAAATATATACATAAAATGAATAAATACATAGATAATAATTAAATACATAAAATGTATACATTTTTATCAGTATTTTTTAATTTCCTTGCTCTTTTAATTATGTGTTGATTTATTGTTTAATTTATCTATTTATGTATGCATTTATTTATTTATGGCAGGTTTGGACTTTCCATATATCCTCACCTTCTTCTCCAACCCATTGGATGAGAAAGCCAGAGGTCCCGCCCCACTGACCATCACCTCCAATGGGTTTTGAGAAGAGGTGAGGCGAGAGCAGGAAGGACACAAGCTTTCTGCAATTGAGATTCTCCCAGTGTGTAGGAACTTGAGGGAGGAGGCGGGATTGCGCAGGTATGCAGGTAGCAGTTGGGTCACGGCAGTCAAAAGGAAGCAAACTGGTGCAAGAGGCAGCTGGGGGAATAAAAGCACCGTGGGAGGACAGGTGAGTCCACAGTGAGTGCAGAAATGACCGTGAGCATGATATTTGAAGCTTAGATACAGATAATTTTTATTGGTTACAAATTTGCCATGTGTTTAATAACCCCATTATCTGTATTCAACTAATTGCCTGGGAATGTTTGTATTTTCCGTATTGCATGGTAATGGAATTATGCTGAGATTCCTATTTTTCCCTATAAAATGTATACTAAATAAAAAACAAAGTTTCAAAGGACATTGTACTAAACACATTTACAGGAAGGACTATGCAGCTACAACATTTGGTAACAGAATACAAATGAGGGAGATTTTAACATCATTCTGTTACCAAACTTTTTTCCAGTAAATTATAATTTTTTTGATTTACTGTGGAAATTGTTCAAAGTAGTCATTGTCCATAGAGTTGTATGGTTTGATGTACTTTACAATCAATGTTTTATGTTTGGCATGCAGCATAATTCCGTTACCATGGAATTGCCCATAGGCTACTCACTGTCTGACTGTAGACTATACAGATTACTGCACTTCATTGCTCATCGGGAGAGAGGATATTGTGAGTGTCTTTTCATACCTGATAATGAACTAATTATTGTAGACTTGTCTAGCGTCAGATGTGACAGTACATATTTAATCTCTATTATTGAGTGGGCTTGGTGACGAGGTAGCTGTAACTAGGTAAGAATAATTACATGTCAACATTGTGCATTGAGATTTCTGCCCTGTGTTTGTGTGCATGTGTTTATTTGGTGAACATGACCACAGTCTGTGAAATGCCTCAGGTGCATGTGGGAGGGGTGTATATGTAATTCACTCCAGAGTGGGTGGGTGGGTGGGGGTTTGGCAAAACAGGTGACAGTGTATGTTTCGGCTCGCCACAGATTAACAACCACTTGACCCACTCGCTGTGTCATTTAAAGAGAACCTGCCCTACAGACAGCTAACAGCAGAACCTGTGGTTGTGTTTGAAAGTGTACAATTCATGACGCATTGTGGGTAAATGGTGACTGACTGATCTATAAATATTAATAAGAAGTTATTTATGATGCAAGGTGATTTGTAGATCAATCAGTCGGCAGTTGCCTTCACTGTCGGCTTCACTCTGTGAAGTGATTGCTTAGTCTACACTGTAAATAAATCCTGTTGTTTTTATGGTCATTTACTGGCATTTACTGTAAATTGCTGGGGAAAAAAGTCCAGTATGTTAGAAACTTTACAGTAATGTACTGTACTGGTAAACCAAAATGTATTTATAATTTACAGTAACATACTTTCTTTACTGTAACTTACAGGTAATTGGCTGCCAGTAAGTGACTTTAAAAACAAAAGTATATCATTTTCTTTCACAGCAAATTCTCCAGTGTTAAATAAACACAGTTTCTGTTAATGTTAATACTGGTCCAGTGTCTATATGGGTCTACAGTTTTCAGTGTTAAATTAACACACTGCTTAGTGTAAAGCCTTATTTCCATATTTCCCAGAGTGCCTTGTTGTTCGAAGTGATTTGTAGTTACAACCCAAGACTGTATTTGTTAGTGAAAGAGAAATGGTTGTTTTATCTGATTTGTGGCCTTCACCAAGTGAGCGCCTAAATAAACATGGTGTCATTAATCAAATAACAGTACAACACATTTTTAGGACCTTACTTTGAGAACTGAATGTTACCCTATTGAGGTGGCCTGACATTTGAGGTTTTCAAGCCTGAAAGTCACATTGTAATGAACTGTGAAGGGATGTGTGATTCTTAATGGAATCCAGCCGCAACCTGCATTCAGAATGATTGCCGGGTTTGGGAAGATAAATGATGAGACTACCTAAACCATTTGTACTGAAACTAACATTTTAGTAATGGGTGCAACAAGTACAATTAACAGATTGTATTAGTTTGTTATTTATTTGAGTAGCATAAGATTCATTCAACCGTCAATGCAAAAATAGAGAATGCTGGGAAATATGGTAATGATGCCATGGTTTTGGTTTAACACTGGTTATTAACACCAGCACTTGGGTTCATTTACACCAATGAGTGTTAATTTAACACCAGAATCAACACTATACATGTTACACTGAAAAATCAACACTAGGTAACACTTAGGTGATTTAGGAGTAACAGTTGGAGCGGAGCTTGCGGTTGCCTGTGCTATAAAGTTCTGGACCTATTGGCTGCACTACAGCATGATGATTATCTATTCTCTCCTTAGATGACCAGAGAGAAGGGGACACCAGAGTGACAGATTTTAGCCAACCCTGAGAGCAGCATGCAGCACATGCCTCGTAAGAACACACACACACACACACACACACACACACACACACACACACACACACACACACACACACACACACACACACACACACACACACACACACACACACACACAATGTTGGCGGCATACTGTATGGCTGCCACTTTGCTATTTAGTTATAATTTTGGTGTTTATCTGTACTTTTTTTGCACTAAATATATCCTCTATCATTTCTTATGATCAACAAGAACTTTTAAACATCAGATCGACCTCAATTCCAGCTTTGACTTCTGCTCTGCCCCGGGCTCTTTGTGTAATGACAACCCATTTCTCAGGCTATCCAAGAGGAAATGCTGGTGAAAAAAGGTGAAGGGAAAACCGGCCACATTCTATTGGCCAATGTACAGTCTATTGATAATAAAATGGATGAAGTCCCTTTGCGGATTTGCTATCAACAGGACTCTTGTAAACTGCAATATGCTCTGCTTTTCTGTAACAACACTGTAACAAATTACTGTACATTTATAACAAAACCTTCAGTTAAGTACTGTAATTATAAATGACTTAAATGTGTCACTTTCTCCAATGAAGACGAAACACTTCTTTTGCAAATATATATTTTATTATTATTTTTAAAAATTACAGTCTTTTATATTATTTTAATAGATGCCTAAAACTCTCATCCCCTTGGAATGAGTGCAACCAAAACCAAACTCCTCTCCAAAACGACAAAACATTCAGGCAAACTAAATTTTGAGCCAGGGCAACACACTGTCTAAACGCAAAACACAAAACCAATTGACTGCTCACCCTTGAAAGACAATCAGCTACCAAGTTGTCCTTACCACGGACATGTCTGACTTCAAGGGGAAACTCCGGCAAAATCCGTAGTAACTTTCCACTCGTGATTTTCCTCAGTGGAATGGTCTTTGTGAAATGAGTGGCAGCACACATGATGGTTAAGAGAAACTGGTTACAACTCTTTACTTTGGGCAAAGGATCAACACAATCCACCAGAACCCTTCTGATAGGTTAGTCAAAACCAGGAATAGGCTGTAAAGGTGCAACCGGCACAGCTTGGTTAGGTTTATCCGTCCGCTGGCAAACTCGACAGGATTTACAGTAAGCCACAACATCCTGTTTCAGAACAGGCCAAAAGATGTTATGCAAGATACGGTCATACCATGACCCAAATATGGCCTGCTATACTACCATCGTGAGCCAACCTCAGTATTTCTTGTTGAAGTATAACTGGAATGACAATTTGAGATACACTGGGCCAATCGTCATGCCCAGAAGTGGTGCGAGAATGCCATTTCCTCATTTAGAACACCATCTCTGTCAAAGTAGGCCACATGAACTTCCTCAAACTCCTCCGGACGTATCTCAGCAAAAAGAGGAGAGAGGGAAACATATTTACTCTGTTCAGCAATCAGTTGCTTCCTAGACATTGAAGTGTCAGCTGTAGGAACACTCTCTTCCTTCAGTGGTCCTACAAACTCGCTCACCTTGGGGTTTTCAAAGGAGAGGTCAACTCAGGAGGTTAAGCGAAATCAGGATCACCCATAAATGTCTCGGTCAGATCAACCATGTTGGGATTGCTGACATCCTCAACACTGCTGATCACTAACGAGGTGACACCAATCGGTGCACCTTATGTGCTAACGAGACTCCCAAGTGACGCTGCGGTTTAAGGCACTACATCTCCATCCTTGAGGCGTCACTACAGACCCTGGTTTGATCCCGGGCTGCATCACAACCGACTGTGATCGGGAGTCCCATAGGGTGACGCACATTGGCCAAGCGTCGTCCGGTGTTAGGCCGTCATTGTAAATTAAAAAAAAAATCTTAACTGACTTTCCTAGCTAAATAAAAAAAAATGCTATACATGCTATTGTCCAACATCAAAACACACATGGAAAACATAAACCTATAACAAGGGGTATGCTTCTTCAGCAACAGCAAATAGGGTGCTGACTCTAGTGCAGTGGAAGTCCCGATCCATTGTTCACCTGTCTTGGAATACCCGATGGTCAAATGCTGACCCTTCTAACTATCCAGAGAGCTTTCATCTGTTATTGTGACTACAGTATATAGTCCTCCTTAGGACAAGAAAAACACAAGCTGACACTTAACGAACTGTACGAGGCTATGAACAAGCGGGAAACCATCAACCCGGAGGCTGCTTTTCTTGTTGCCAGTGATTTTAATTCCACTTCATTAAGACATGTAACACCCAACTTCCATCGACATGTTTCTTTCATCACTAGGAGTGATAAAAAACACTGTTACTCTAACCACAAGCAAGCATACAAAGGCCCTCCCTCGTCCCCCCTTTCGGCAAATCAGATCATAACTCTATACTGTACAAGCAGAAGCTTAAACAGGAAGTACCTGTGATGTTCTCCGTTGGGAAATGGTCAACCCGAATCGGAGGCTATGCTACGAGAGGGGTTGGTGCTGGAACTAGAAACTGGGATTCGTGCTATTGATGGGGCTCGGACTGGATACCATGGGTTGATGCTGGGTCTGGTGTTGGGACAAGGGACCGGGAACCGGGAACCAGGGCTGCTTGCAGGTTCTGGGGCTGGATCTGGATTTGTAGAGGGGAGGAAGGACAACCTGAGGAGCCAGCAGACACACAAGGGAGCCCTAGATCCAGAGGTCAATGGTGATACTCCCCTGTGACCTGCTCGCTCCGGGTGAAGGTTTGATCTTTGGTTCTTCCTCCACGCCTCATCTGGAGCTGGGGCTTGTGCTGCAAAATGGGTACTGGGTTGGTGCTGAGTCGGGATCTGGGTCTGTAGAGGGGAGGAAGACCCGGAGGTAAGTGATGGGACTCGCCTGTGGCATGCTCGCTCCGTGTGTAGGTCTAGAGCTTTGGTCCTTCCTCCTCACCTCTTCTGGTGTGGTGAAGGATGGCTCCTGGTTCTGGTCTGTTTCTGTGAGAGGGATAGGTATGGAGCGAGGAAAGGGGAGAGAGATGGAGAAGGGGGGTGGTAGAGAGTATTTTCATTGGCCTGGGCTGGTGCTAAATGAGGAGCGATGTGGTGGCAAGGCTGGACGATAGTGGGAAAATGGCTTCGGCACACTCACCAACAGGTGGTACATGTATTTGGTGTGAGTGCCTCTAAGAGGGCTCTCTGTAAGTACCTTGTGCCATCTATGAATTGATTCCTTCGTGGGGAGGCAAACATGAACAGTCGGAGGAAAGTCCTTCTGTTCAGAGTGTGTTGTCAGGGTCATAATGATGGGTTATTGGGGAGGTCTGATCACACACACACACCTATTTTGCTCACACACAACACGCACACACATTCATACTGACTCTACACACACGCATGTACACATTGACCTACAATTATCATATACCCTGCTGCTACTCTGTTCATCATACAGTATATCCTGACGCCTAGTCACCTTACCCTTATACATATCTAATCCTACCACTCCAGTATCCCTGCACATTGTAAATATGGTATTGGCATTGACCCTGGAACAGACCCTGTATATAGCTTACTTATGTTCTCGTGTTCTTCTTATTTCTATTTGTCGTGTTTTGTTTTACTTGAGTTTTTAATACTTTTTATAGTACTACTGACAATAAAACAGCAACATTTTCTCTCAGACCTTGTGGAACTGCGGTATGCCACTGACACCATACTGTATACTAAATGTATGTTTTCCCCCATAGAGGGGAGGGTGCATTGCAGTCCGTTTAACCTGCCAGAGATAAACCCAGACAGGCTGAAGACTGCCAAGGCTCTGGTGGAGAAGGCTGTCCAGGTAAGACAGTTGTCTCTCTCAGAGGCGCCATGCCCAGATGGAGCACAGGGCCACAAAGTTAGGTTCCCAATCTCCCAACTAGCTACCAAGAAGCCATTTCAGGCTATCAATCAAGTTAGAGTCGCTAGCTTGTCTAACTATCTTGCAGGCTGGCAAGGTTGGTAGACTTTAGAAAAGCAAGCAATAACTTATATTTCTATATTTAACCCTGTAAGGTGACTGAGAACACATTCACAGCAATGACCTGGGGAATAGTTACATGGGAGAGGAGGAATGAGACAATTGGAAGCTGGGGATGATTAGGTGGCCATGATAGTATGAGGGCCAGATTATAAATTTAGCCAGGACACCAGTATTAACACCCCTACTCTTACAATAAGTGTCATGGGATCTTTAGCGACCATAGAGAGTCAGGACATCCGAAAGACAGCACCTTACACAGGGAAATGTCCCCAATCACTGTCCTGGGGCATACGACCAGAGGAAAGAGCACCTCCTACTGGCCCTCCACCACCACTTCCAGCAGCATCTGGTTTCCCATCCAGGGACAGACGATGAGCAATCCTGCTTAGCGTCAAAGGCAAGCCAGCAGTGGGATGTATGGTGGTATGCTGCTGGCAAACTAAATGTATTGAATAAGACTCCCATTCCTTTAAAAAAAATTACCCAGATTTTAGAAGAGAAGCCCCTCAGCCATCCTCACATACTTTTTGGGGTGCATGATGCCCCTGGTCTCTTTCTCTCTCTTCTCTCCACACAACCACTGTCTGGGTCAACAGCAGACACACCACAACCAACACATTGCCTACAGCAGTGGTCACCAGCCCTGGCCACACTGAAAAAAAGTATCCAGGGTTTGGCCCCAGCCAAGCACTAAGGCACCTGATTCCCACCTGATCCATAGGCTAGAGGAAAAATATTTCATACACTGCAGCTCTTCTGGACCAGAGCTGCAGACCAACTGACCTAAAGACACTTTCCTTCTCTCTCTCTCTCTCTCTCTCTCTCTCTCTCTCTCTCTCTCTCACTCTCTCTCTCTCTCTCTGTCTCTCTCTCTCTGTCTCTCTGTCTCTCTGTTTCTCTCTCTCTCTCTCTCTCTCTCTCTCTCTCTCTCTCAGCTGCGGAGGGTTTTCTCTGTACAGGGCCCCTATCCTGTGATCCGTGCTGCCTTGCAGGCCAGAGGTTGGGTGGAGCGTCGACTGCCACACCCCGCCCCAAAACCAGCAGGCCATTGTCATGGTGAAGAGGATGGTGAGGATGGGGATGACAGAAATGATGACAACGGTAAGACGGAAGCTCTTCATTGGGCAAGCACATTAGGTTTGAATACATTTGTCAACCCACAATCAGACAGTGGCAAGGGAACTTTCAAGGAAGAAACTAGCGCATGTGAGGTATTATGTAATCCACAAAGGCTGTAAGAGAGACTTCAACAGTTTTACGTTTGAGCCTACTTATACAGTATAAGGTAAAGCAGAATCCCTGCTAATGATATGGATAGGGCACTTAGATTAATAGCTGTAGTGTAAATGTAATGGGAGCACCGGTAGGATGCTCCTAGTCCTAAGAATAAGATACAACCTGAGCCCATACCACATCAACCAAGATATGTCAC